>NW_005841847.1:1703192-1727472 GCF_000455745.1 Alligator sinensis | reverse complement strand
CCTGCTTGTCCTTTAAACTGTTGACTCAATCCTACTCCTGTGTCAACTAATGGGTGAGAACAATATAGAGCACAATTATTTTAGGGGCTGAAACCATGTTTTTGGAAGTTATTTTAGAAATGGTTTCCTAAATAATAAGTTAAAAATCTCCATCACTAAGGAAACAAAAGAAAAGCACTAATGAATAGTAAACAATAGGTCAACATAGCACAGAGAAAATGAGCATTCTCACTTTGTAATTGGAACTGGAAATCAGCTGACTTCACTAATCTCTAGAGCATGAAACATTTTGGCATACTAATTGCTCAAAAGCAAAATTGTCAGATACCAGAAGACTTTTTCAACTCATTGTCCCAATTTACAGTCAAGGTTCATGAACTATGTGCATTGAGACCAAATGTCTGCTCTGAGAAAGAGTGGGATTCTGAACACTTTACTTAGACATAATTTCATGAAGTGAAGATAATAGGAAATATTGCCTTGGTAAAAAATATGCAGGATCAGTTCCATTATCTGGTGTATTCTGTTACAGCAGGACTGTCAGTGTCATTTTTTTGAAAGCCTGATACCATTTTTAATTATGTTCCATGGGCTGTGAAATAATTCCAGACTTAATACTCCTCTCCATCCATATCTGATTTCCTACATATGTTAATGGTGAGTCTGCACAAAGATCAAGGCCCTTTGTACTCATTACTATCTTTGTTGTTGTCATTTCAGATGTCTCCCTCTGCATTATTTGGTGGGAAAAATATTTTAAGCTTTCTCTGCCTTTTGTTGTTCTTCCTTCTACATCCTTTCTGTCTCTGTTTTCCTCCCCATCTCTCCAGTCTTTGATCTGTATCTTTCTTTTTTTTTCTATCTTTTCCTCTTCTTTGCAGCAACTCTAAATCCTATCCTCTGGGCTTTGCTCCTATTTCCAATCTCCATTCTATATGATACAATGATGAGTATGGCTAAGAGTAATATCCACAAAGTAACATAATTAAGTCTCTGAGTTAACAGTCCACTGGTGGCATTGAGAGCAGAAGAGTACAGACTTCCCAGAACCATTTCTTCACATTTTATCTAGGGTCAACTCTACATTATTTAACACTTACGTCATAATTGATAGCCAGGCACCTAGTCTTTTAAAGACAAAAAGATAGATTGCGGGTCATGCAGATCCTAAAGATACTATGCAAGATCTCACTAATTGGCTGGGTGTTTATAACTTCTTATTTATATCATGCACACAGTGTTAAGGAAGTTATGCTGCTATCATTGGTGGGGAGGAGTGGGGGAGAGAGAGAACAATCTATGTCATACTCCCTTTATATTCTTCCTTTAAAATAGTTTGTGGATAGTAGCAAAATAACAGTTTAAAATACAGCTTGCAAGACTGAAGAGTAAGATAATTAGTCTCCTCAAAAACTACACACTCTTTTCAAACCTGCACCCTCCAGGTACAAAGCAGGAATAGAGAGGAAAAGAAATATGTATGTGAATAACAGCTACAAGAAGGTCTGACATGAACTGGGCATAAGGAACAGGGAGAAGTGGATCCAAACCAGCTGGTGACACATACAGAAGGCAACTCCTCCTCCTAACTACTTGGCTTCAGAAAGGGATTTGAAAACACATTTTTGCCAAAACCAAATGCCAGAATTTGGGCTGAAATTCAGCCAAATGCCTATTAGTAGCCCAATTCCTATTGAAATAGCAGATGAACACTGATGAGGAAAATAGCAGATGAGCATTGATGTTGTATGGTATCCTAGACATGTGATCTCCTGAGAAGAATATAGTACAACATGGAAAAATTTCATTACTGTAGTTGGTCTAGCTATTACTGAAGTGCCAATATCAGATCATAACAAAAGGAGTATCAAAATTACTTGCTACCACATGTACTGTGCATTCACTGTATACATTGTTTTCTTACAAGCTTGTTATATTTCATTCTTCTTGTAAAAAGATATATAATATACAGACAGAGTGGTACATTTTAGGGTGGAGGAAGGTTTTTTCCCTTTTCTTTTGAAACTGATTCACAGCCATTTATGTTGGAAGAGTTAGTGTCTGGGCATATTAAGGCAATGAAGGTCCATTTCTTCCACCCTGACACGCAGTGAGAAGGATTTTGTTCCTCAAGTAATTCCATTGCTAACTAAAGGGCTCAAATGTGATCCCTTCAAATGGAAAGGTATTTACACATGTGAGTCATCCTGGTGGACTACTTATCTAGGGTATGGACAGATGTTATTTGTGTTGGGAGAAAGACCTTTCTTCTGGCACAAAAAGAGAGTACCACCATTCAAGGACTTTTTTTTCCAAAAGAGAACCAGCTCTTCTGAGAAATAAATGGGAGTGCTTCCTTCCAGAAAAATCTCTTTTTTCCCACCCCAGCTTGAGCAGCTGTATGTTGCTCCTACGAGTGGCAGTTCCCCACCACCCAACTTCTCTCAGGAACTGTAAGTAGATGAATGGCTGCTGCCCCCGACACTGTCCCCAGGCCACTCTGGGGAAGATGCAGCAGGAGCAATTCCCTGAGACTGGAGCTCAGTCCCTACAGGCGGCGGTGGCTGCAGTCTGGGATGCTGTTACATTTGTCCTTTTGTCAGGCTTCCTAGAAATTTGCAGGATAAGAAATAAGCACCTATCCCTAGCCTAAATAAATGCCTGAGAAGAGCGTTCATAATTTGGTGCAATAGGCTGCTTTGGGTAGGTATTTGCAGCAACAGCTAAGGTGGGAAAATTTGACTTCTTCCAGTTGCAACCATTTTAAAAGGATGTATCATTACCATAACTACAGACATGGAATAAACTAGATTAATGATTTTTAACCTTTTTCGTTTGCAGACCCATAACAAATTTCAAATGGAGGTGCGGCCTCCTTTGAATTGTAAGTGTGGGAATTCACAGATTTTTGATTGATCATAGTCATTTTTCATAGACCCGGGCCCCTTAGACATAGGTCTGCGGACCACAGGTTGAAAACCACTGAACTAGACTGATGAGTAAATCATTTGTTTTGTAACCAGTGTCAGTCAGGATGGTAGGGTGAACCATTCACTCCTGTTCCTCTTCCCACTTGCTAGAAAGTGCTAGGAATTCACTGCTGAAGAGATGGAATAGGTGAAAGGAAATGAGTGTAAACTTAGGGTAAAAATGGCTCAGATAGAGCATTTTTCCTGGAGTCATTTTCATATGAATGACAAATTGGCTTTAATCTTCATATCAATATTAGAAATTTCATCAGTTTATTTTTATCATGTATAAGCATATTCCTTCTCCTTCCTGGCCATAAATGAACTGGTTTAATCCCAGCCTTTTAATTTAATAGAATTATTATTCCTTGTGCATCTCCCCTGCTGCTTCATATCACCACTGAATGTTTGTTAATTACAGACAAAATTAATAGTTTCCCCCCCCCTCTTTTTTTGCTTGCTTGCTAGGTACAATATGTGGTAGAAAGGACGCTAAAGAAATATGTTCGTGCTTATTCAACAAAGAGTGTTTAGGTAATACAGTGGTCTTAGATCTTACAGAAAAGCATCACAATTGTTTGCATGGAACATTTTTCACAGTGAATGAGCCCAGTCCTGCAAAGTCCTGATGTTCTTGACTTCCACTGAAGAAAATAGGATATTCAAATGTGAAGACAAAGCATCCTTATGCAGCACCTCAAAAGAAGCAGTTGGCACTAATAGCACGACAAAGCATGTAAGTTGGAGCCCAGTTCCTCAAAGGTGTTTAGTTGCTTAATTCTCACTGAAAGAACCTGGGTCTAGGTTACCAGGCTAATTGCACTGACATTCCTACAATTAATACACTTCCAAACCTAAAGACTGCAAAATTCTTTAAAGAAGGGATTGTGCTTTTCAATATATGGAAAATATCTAGTCACTCATTGTAGGTACCACTGGAAAACAGATCAGCTTTTAATATTTAAGTGATTTTACATTAGTTTTATGGCCAGGTTTAAATGATATTTTATGTATATTTAAAATCTTAAGTCTGTAAAAAATACCCCAGTTTAATTTTAAAATACTTTATGAAGCTCAAGAGTCAACTGAATTGCCAAAAATGTGCCTGGAAGATCTCCAGTTAACATAATTTTAAAAATCCCCACCTCAGTCATGTGAAACCTAAGCAAATCATCAGTTCAAATCCAGTTGAAAATGATACTGCATCCTCAAATCTGATCCCCAGCTCCATAAAAAATCAATATTTGAAAGTCTTTGTCTTTACAAGAATTTTAAACTGTCAGTCCAGAAAGAAATAAAAGTTTTGTAGGCTACTTGAAAAAAATGCATCTTCCTTTCCAAAAATCAGAAAATCTCCCAGAATGTGGTTATCGTTACTACTTTTTATGACAGATGCACGAGCTTCCTATTTTGCTCTAGACTCCAGCAGAAATAGAGCTGCACATATGAATTCAGTGGCAGATCTACCCATGAAATTAGCCCGGCTGAATAAACTCCAGCACAGTTTGCACCAGAGTTTATTGCTCCTAGGCACAGTGTTTACACATGTGCCCAGCCCAGAAACACAAAATATTGAGCCAAGGCAGAGCAGCCCTGGCTAGCAGAAATCCTTGAGGGGTCAGCCTGCTGGCTGGGGCTGCTCCAACCCAGCTCAACGTGCTGTCGAGGGCCTGGCTGGGGCACAAGGGGTGCTATAATGTGGGGCTAACCAGCAGGCAGCCACTGTAGCACCCTCGTTCCCCAGGCAGCCCCGGTCAACATCTACACATGTATTGCAGCAGAATAAATAACTGCCATCGAATAGTACTTGTATCAACCAGTACTAACTTATGGTGGAGTTAATTAGTTTACAGTGGCCTAATATCTCTGCACATGTAGATGGAGACTCTTCACTGCAGAGCTAATTAGGCAACTTGTAGTAAGCATCTTGTGTAGATGCACCCAGTGCAATGTATATGCTTCTATTACTAAGGAAAGATGGCCTAATGGTTCAGGTGCTAGCATGTAATAAAATTGTAATAACAATTAGACCAGTGGGAAGCTCTGATAAGATTTAGAGCATTATACTTCATTTAAATTAGGCTTTTTACACACACACAATGTCTGTATAGAAGTGCAAACAAGCAATTATGATGGATTTTGTTCATGCTTTTTTGCTTATATAGGGGCACACAAATATGAGCCTATATTTAAATATCAGTGTTATTGACTGCAAGTACACAAATATGCATATATTAGTATTTAAGGTTTTTTTCATTCTCTGATTATGGAGCACGCTATCTATTTTTCTCTTTATTTTTTTGATGTCATAAAGCAGATAGAGGGATAAGACATTAGCCACATACAACCCCTGCTTATAATGGCTATCCATAACACAGAGAGAGAACATGCACACACACAAAGCATGTCTGATAAATTAGAGGAGATACAATACTTTATCTTCATCAAAGTGGTTCAAAAGATAGTAAGATTTGTGACATGGTGTTTGGGGGACAGATATAGAATATTTTATTAAGGGAGACCATGTTGCAAAACAATACTACTTCTTTTCCTTTTTTCTTCTTTGGGAGGTGCCCAGAGGTATGACCAAAGGATACTACAGAGGTAATCCCAGAAGGTCTTGTGACCTAAGTGGTACACAAGACAGATATATGCACCATATATAGGGGGAAGGAAAGGAAACACTTTGATTATAACTATGTGAGTACACAATTACTAACATTCAATGGGGTTCTTTTAATTAAAGGAACAAAAATACTTTTTCATCTAGGGATGAAAAATTAAGTTTTTAGAAATGATCTGAATGAGATGGATGTGGAGGCTTGCAAATCTGGTCATAGAAGGGTCTTCTAACTATAAAGACTAATCTGGAAAAGGAAAGGGTATTGAGAGATGTATCTTTGAAGGGAATAAAGGGCTGAAGTGATGAAAAAGAGATATCAATGAATGTATAGGTAGGAGCAGTATGTCATAGGGACTTGAAACGGTAGACTGTGAATTTGATGTTATGGGGAGGCAATGAAGTGACTCAGAGATATTTGAAATGAAAGGTAATGGACTCAATGGGGAAGTAAGGTCATTTCAACAATGGCTTTTTGGAGGAAATTAATAGTTGAAGGTGATGTCATTGAGACCAATGAGTTAGCTATTGGAAGGTAGAGAAAAGGAAATATTATTAACAGCAATAGAGGAGAGGGAGGAAGAGGTAGTTTAAGGAGAGATATTAGGAATCTGGTTTTGGCTACTCTGAGTTTAAGAACATAAGAAGTGCCATACTGAGTCAGACCAATGGTATATCTAGCCTAACATCCTGTCTCCAACAGCGGCAGAAGTGAATGCTGTAGAGGAAGAGCATTGCACTGGATATATCTAGAGTGATCTATCCCCTACTCAGTGCCCTCCCTGGCATCCATTATGAGTTTAGAGATGCCAGAGGAAACATCTCCAACTGCTCTGTTCCATAGCTATTAAAAGATCTATCATCCATACATTTATCTTGTCCCTTTCTTGGATCTGGCTAGGCTAGCTGCCTCTACCACCTCCTGTAGCAATTAATTTCACATGTTAACTATGCATTGCTTAAAAAGTACTTTCTCTTGTTAATTTTAAACCTGTCAAGTTTTTTATATGATGGCAGGCAATCTAAGATGAAATGTGAGAAAAACAAGGAAACGTGAACTTGAACACAGAAAGAGAGCGAATAGGCAATTTTGTGTGCTAAGGTAGATTTGAGATTCGTCAGCACACAGACAATAGCAAAACCCATCCAAGTGGATGAAGTCACCCAATTATATAGAGTAGACTGAAAAGAGTTGAAAGCCAAAGACAGCAAGTTTTTTACATTTCCTTTGTGTTCCCAAAATGTATTCATTTGCCCATGATAGAGGTCTATAAGCTATTCAGCCAATAGCAAGGGGGGAAGAGATTAAGGATACAAAATAGGGCAGCAGACAAATGTATTTATAAAGAAAAAAATAATACCTTACTGTATGGATCTTTGAATATGTTCCCAAAAAATTAAGCTGTAGTCCATGCTCATCATCTGAGCTTGCAAAGGCCACTAGCAACATGTTGTCACTGGCATAGGTCCATGTCACGATGTCTTATCTGTGAAATCCTTGTGGGATCAGATCTGACCCTGCATGATATTTGATTTTGAGGTGACTATTTATTTTTCTCATGTTCTATTGACTGAAGTCACCTGCTAGAGGATTGACATTTTATTGCCCTTTTCATTTCAACCAGGTATTTAAAAGCAAACAATTCACCAGATGATAGCTGGATCAAAGTCCCATTTATAATGAAATAATTGAAACGATTAAAAGTTTTTTAAAAACCCAGAAAAACACACATTTTCTCTCTGTCTTTAGTTTTCACCTCTTTAAAATTAACCAGTTTCAAAGATCTCAAACTCTAAAGTAGAGCAAATCAGGAAAGAAAAGCAAAAAAGGAACTGAGAGAGACTTAAGAGGATGGCACCAAACCAAATGACAGATCACAAACCCAGGAAATCAAGCAATATGCAAATAGAGGTAATCAAGAAGGATAACAAGAAAAGCATGATCAAAGCTAAACACTTCTGATGTGAATGGCTCCTATGGTATTCTAGACTTGAATTGACACCCTGTAACCACACTAAAGGAGCTTAATAAAGTAATTCATATCAAAGTATATCACATATCAAGAAAGAGTGCATAATAAAGTAACAAATGGTGATGAGACTCCACCTCCTGCTTACAATTAACTCCAGAAAGTGCAGAAAGCAATTACAGAGACACTTGCCATTTAAAAAAAAAAGGATTTTAATAAAAGAGTTGCAATATTTAAAGGAGCATTGAGAAGAATGAAATATCCCTCATGGACTCTTGCTGTGCTTAGAAGGTTTTCCAACACCAATTAACATTTTGACAAACCAATGGAAAGCAACTCAAGACTTACTGGGTGTGTCTACATGAGTTGGTTACTGTGCATTTAACTAATGAACTGTGTAATGTCTCAGCAGGGCCAGCAGCTCTGGTTGGATTACAGGGCTGGGCCAGGGGTGCAGCAAACTGCAGCCTTTTGCAGCACTTACCTGTGGCCAGAGAGCAGTTTGGGAGGGGGACAGCCCAGGCCCACCGAGCCTATGGGCTGTCCATAGGCTCAGTGGGCCTGGGCTGTCCAAGGGGCACATGGGGCCTGTTGGCCTCCTGGACAGACAGCAGCTCCTTCAGGCTCCCTGTGGTGTGTGCCCCAAGGCACAAAATGGCTGCAGGCTTTTATACCCAGCAGCTAGGGACTACCAGAGCGCAGTCATCCCAGCCACAGGAGAGGGGGCCAGGCAGGAGCCCTGTGGCTGGGCTTGGGCTGGCCCCCTAGTTGCTGGGCGGACCCAGCCAGGAAGTTCCCATGTTACTGCACAGTAAAGCATCTATACGTGCATTGTGCAGGTAGCAAATTTACACCCAAGTCAGAGTAAACTGACATAGTTACTGCACAGTACAGAAGTGCACAGTTAGACACGCACCTGTACTGCACAGTAATTGTCAGTTATTGTGCAGTAATTTAGGTTACTGCGCAGTAAATGTTCACATGCACCCTTTATTTCTCTATTGTTCTGCAAGGTAAAATGTGTAAGCACTTTTTTCCCCAGGAAAATCACAGCTCATTCACGTTAACTGCCATTCATTCCAGGGGTATCTATGCATGGAAAGGGCTGTATTACTATTGTTTTGTCCCAGGTTTTAACTCAAATCAGTCAGTACTGCCTCAAAGGCAACATCTGTTTTTAGCCATAGCAACAGTAGGAATCATGGCCAAACTCTGTTATGGGCACTGTACATACGTGATTGAAGGGCAGGTTAATGGAAGGGTAGATATATATATATATATATATGGACAGTCCAGATGTCAAAGGATGACAGGACACGTGAGAGATGTAGGATGTAAGTGTCAGGGTATATTATGGCTGCTAGGAAAGTATGGATAACTGGAAGTAAAGAAACAGTAGAGTATATGCCAGTGTAGCTCAGTATGTAGTTATTTTAAGATGAAAGATATGGAATCATAGAAAAATTGGGTTTGAAGGGACTTCAGGGGGTCATTTAGTTCAACTCCCTGCTCAAAGCAGGACCACCCCAATTAGATCACTCCAGCCAAAGCTTTGTCTAGCTGGATCTTAAAAACTTCCAAGGGTGGAGATTTCACCACCTCTCTGGGTAACCTGTTCCAGTGTTTTCCTACCCTCCTAGTGAGAAAATTCTTCCTAATATCTAACCTAAATTTTCCTTGCTGCAACTTGAGACCATTGCTTCTTGTTCTGTCATCTGCCACCACTGAGAACAGTCTGTCTCCATCCTCTGTCGAACCCCACTTCAGATAGTTGAGGGCTGTTATTAAATTCCCTCTCAGTCTTCTCTTCTCATGACTAAATAAGCCCAGTTCCCTCAGTCTCTCCTCAGAAGCCATGTCCCCTAATCCCCGAAACATTTTTGTTGCCCTTTGCTGGACTCTCTCCAATTTATCCACATCCTTTCTGTAGGGGGGTGCCCAAAAATGAACACAGTACTCTCCAGATGTGGCCTCACCAGTGCTGAATAGAGGGGAATAATCACTTCCCTGGACCTACTGGCAACACACGTACTAATGCAGCCTAGTATGCTGTTGACCTTCTTGGCAACAAGGGCACACTGCTGACTCACATTCAGCTTATTGTTAACCATAACCCCCAGGTCCTTTTCCTGCAGAGCTGCTGCCCAGCCAGTTAGTCCTCAGCCTGTACTGGTGCATGAGATTGTTCCATCCTAAGTACAGGATTTTGCACTTCTCCTTGCTGAGGCTCATGAGATTTCTTTTGGCCCAATCCTACAAATTGTCTGAGTCACTCTGAATCCTAGGCCCTACTACTCCCCCTAGTTTGGTGTTATCTGCAAACTTACTGAGGGTGGACTCTATGTCATCTTCCAGGTAGTTGGTGAAGACATTGAACAAAACCAGCCCCACGGCCAAACCCTGGGGCACTCCACTTGATGCCAGCTGCCAACTAGACATTGAGCCATTGATTATTACCTCTGAGCCTGATGCTGCAGCCAGTTTTCTATCTATCTTATAGTCCATTCATGTCAAGTTGTCAAGAAATGTCTGGTTTATTGGAATTCTAGGGAATAAATGAGTGGACGGTATGTATAAGAAGTATCTAGGTATGTTTAATGTATATAATAGCATTATAAACAAGTGTGAGAGCACTTTGGATTAGGTGTAGCTGTGCCTTTAAGAGAAATGAATTAAAAGGTTTGGGGATAAGGATGTGTATCAGACAGTGTCTGAAAAAATGGCATTAATAAGAAAGCTGTTATTTCCAGAATTTTCAAATACATAGAATGTCTCAAGTAGATTACAGGGGTACTTGTCAATGAGTATTATTTTCAATCTTTTTGGCCTGCTTTGAGTGAGCAATACAAGATTTAAGGACAAGAAAAAACTGGGATACAAATTACCAAACATTTGAAGAATACAAAAAGCAGAATTGAAAGACTTTCTCAAAAATGTCAACTGAATATCAGTGGTATGAACTAATTTAATAACACTGAAAAATATTGCAGAAACCAGCTTCCAGCTGAGACAAGCCGAGAACATTTCCTATTGGCTTGGTATTTTGGCTCACCTGATGAAGCTGCCACCAGGGTCCCAGGTGGAGTTTTGGTTGTGGCCATGTGCAGGACACGCATAAGAAGTCCAGCTACCAGATGGGGGACTTTACTAACTGCTTACATCTGCTCATGTGTCTGGCCACCAGCTGGCAAGCACAGTAGTATCTCCAAAACTTTTATTAAGCTCAAAAAATGCAATGGCAATAAGAAAGCAAAGCACACAATAGAAAAGTAACTCTGGTTTCTTTTTTTTATAAGTATTTGCCTCAAATACAGATTGAGACCATCAGCTTCCTCTGTGGAATTTGCAATAATATTTGTGTGTGCCACTGTCAGTGATTGAAGCTTGGCATATAAGGAATAATATATTCACACACTTGTCTATTTTTAACTAAAAGTACTACAATGCAGAAAAAGTTGTTGATGACTTCAGATAATTTTTTGCATTCCTAAATCTCTAAAGCTATAAAGGAAGGATAAAATCCAGATTGGTAAATGAATTGCCTAAATTCAATGTAGGCATAATTTAGATACCTAATTCCTGAGAAGCAATCCAGTATCAACCCTGCTCCAACACCACAATACCCCTCAAGTATGTATGTTTATCTGGCATTATCATTTTGGACCACAAAACTGCTTAGGCACCTAAACTTAGGACCTTGTTACACATTACGCTTAGCACGTGCTAATTTTAATTGGTGTTAAGGTTAGCAGGTGCTTTGAGCAGTCGCATGTTAAGGGTTAATACTGCCTGTAGCATGCACAGTTCTGATCTGCCCTTAGAGGGCTGGTGAGTAGGGGTGGGGCTAGAGCCAAGTTGGCTCTGTGCCCACCCAGCTCATCTGCTCTCAGGGACAGGGTAGGTGGCCCTGCCTGCCTTGCCTGGGCTCTTGCTTCCACCCAAATCCCAAGACCAAGCCCACTGTCCCTATACCCCTCCCCCCACCTTCACCAGCCTGGATTGAGCCAGCTGCTGTCCCCGCAAACCTCTAGCCGCCCAGGGCCTCCCAACCCACCCTGCCCCCCATGTTCACCAGCTTACCTGCACTGCTGACTCTGTCCCAGGGGAAGAGGCAGGGAAAGGGAACTCACTTGCCTGGCCACTGCCACCACTGCTGAGCCACTAATGCTCTCTAGGCTGAGCCCAACCCAGAAAGTGGCAGCAGCACCAGCAGCGGATTGGTTTCTCTTCCCTGCTTGCTCCACTGGGACAGTGCTGGATGTGCTGCAGATGAGCCAGGAGCTGCTAGGAGTTCAGGGGGTGGCATATGTACTGAATTTTGCTTTTCTGTTCAGCTTTCTTCAGCTTTCCATTTCTTGTTTTTGTTGTATTGCTTGTGGTGAGTGGCACAGAGCAGCCTACACTCCCACACAAAGTAGGGTTTTCATATACTGATTTTCTGTTTTTCACATTGAGAGAGGCTCTTCAACCCAGCAATGACTGCTTTTTATAGAGAACAGGATGTCCATGACTGTGTTCAGACTGCTCCTGAGCTCCAGTACCAAACTGACTGAAAATTTCACAGAGAGCAGGATCTACAATAGGTGTGTCCACCCTCTAAGTGGCAAAGGGCCGAATGCCCTGCAGGCTGCATCAGCAGGTCTGCATGTCCACAGGCAGGGGTGAGCCATGGGCCCCTGCCTCTGCTGCAGTATGAACCCACACACGCCCTCCCACACCATGTACCCATGTCCCTTCTTGCTGCAATGCACACCTGCGCAACCCCAGGCTCGCCCTCAACTCCCCCGTCTATGCCATGCTGCGCCACTGTGCCCCCTGGATGCAGAGGCAAGGCAGCAAAAGCTGGAGGAGAGAAGGGGAGTCCAGAGACTCCAGCTGCTCTGTTAACCAGAGCACTGGGGGTGGGAGCAATGACCGGACAGGACCCCAGGAGCTGCAACTTAGGCTTCTTTGTGGGCTGCATGAGACCCACAAGCTGGACAGCTGGACAGCCAGGTGTACAGCCCTGATCTACAACCTGGGTCACAGTTGTGTTCGCAAAGACAGGAAGCCTCAACATAATAACAGTTGCTTTACCCAAGGGGCTGCCCTCTGGGAAATGGTTCTGCCATTTCAGGAACTTTGCAGCTGGACAATTTCACAGCTCTTAGTCATTGACAACAGCAGCTGCTTTGGAGGGGACCCTGGTCATGAAACTGCTCACATAAACAGTTTCACAGAACTTGACAAGCCAGCAGCTGCTCTTATTATACTACTGTGTAATAGAGAGGATGCTGGGGTTTTTTTTCCTGAAGCTTTCCTATAGGTTTAGGAGTACCTGGTCCATAATAAACTAACAGTTACTAATTCACCAAAGATCTAGGTTATCAGAAGTTATGATCTCCCGCTGGATTTCCATCACAAAAACCAACAATATGATTCAAAACTCTATAAATGTTACCATTTTGCTAATTAACAACATAATTACACAACCCCCAGACGGTCTGCCAAACTCTCAGTAGGTTCCATTTTTGACCAACCACAATTTGCGGGTTTTAAGTTAAAGTCTCAGAATGCAAATATTTTGAGGGCAATTATTAATTCATTAGAAATCAATTAAATAATTCATTGACTTTGTAGAAAAACTTCTGAAAATTTAAATTTTAGTCAGATTATTTGCTGAAAATGTATTACACTGCAATTTGCACATAGAAGAAATCAATTAAACTCCCACCCTAAGCACAAAACTGAACATCACTTTAACTATGGATATAGAACAGGTACCAGTATTGTATACTTTCTAGCCCATGAGACACACTCATATTGAAACAGAGTAATACAGAGAAAACAGTAACTGAGTTTTTCCATACAGTGTTCAAATGAGAAAACATAAAAGGATTTGCCTTTGAGGTTTGAAAAAAAAAATGTTAAAAGTGAATCAATTTAGAAGATCACTTTTACCAGAACAGAAAATACAAAGAACCTTTGCAAATAATTAAACATTGTAATTCTAGATTATCTTTAATTAATGAAGAGAAAGGCATGGCACCTCCAGAGCTTTGGAAGACTGCGCTGTGATTATGTCACAATTGATCTTTATTTAATTGTTCTGTTTGAGGATTATTTATCTTCTTTCCTCATGATGGTATCCTTCCTGCTCATAAATCAGAGCTGATTATCAGCAATAGTTGCTAATTTCCCCTAAAGATGGTCTGAATTTTCATACTGAAATACTGAACATGCTGTATTGTTGATAATTTTTTTACTGTTGCAAATTATTTGTTTTAAAATCCTTTTTGCAAGCTTCAAAATGATTCAATTCCATGTCTGAGACTAAAGAATTAATCTGTTTCAAAGGGAAGATAAATATATTTAAGTAACGCCTCAGGGACGGTATACAAGTTCTAATAAATGATTCTGTGCAGCTAAAATTAAATGCTCTTCTGAAAGGCTTGAAGAAACTGTAAGGTGCATAGTCATGAGGAGGCCAAGTTGTAATGTTCACATTCGGAATGAACTACAAATTTAAGTGTCCTCAAAGTCTCAAGACACTTTAAAAAATATATATTTTTTGCAATTTCTCAGTTGGTCTAATAAAAGGTATTGTGTCTGAACCAAGAGTTTGAGATTTTTGCATTTCTTTTTGTCTCAGACCAACACAGCTACCAAATACATCCCTGAAACATGGAAGATGCCTTATTTTAGCTGATTTTGGATGATAAACTTCATTGCTGAACAACACATACCTGCCTTCCGTCTGACACCACCAGGAAAGGAATCCCGCTCGATCTGCACAACAAAGAGCAACCCCACAAAGACACTCTCATGGACCCAGAGGACCAGATTTCTAGCTTCTGCTTCCTCTGTGCAAAAATGAAGTTTATTTTCTACCTACAGGACTTTTTGCCATCTTTAACTTTCCCTGAGCCCATTGATGGGCATGTGAGCCCAAAAGCTTGCTGAAATATATATATATTTGCAATTTCTCACTTGGTCCAATAAAACATACCATCTCTGAACCAAGAGTTCAAGATTTTTGCATTTCTCAAAGTCTGAGGGTATTAGCATTTAGTGTTCCAGTACAAATTACTATAAAGGTAGCCAGTATCTTCAGTTTTGGATGCTGACTCAAATTTTCCTGACATACGTTCGAGTTTTGTAGGAGCTGTGGGGAAAAGAGGTAATAGGAGCTTTTTGGTTTGGAAAATCAACATGCCACCCATTCCACTGCTTTATCCAGAGACCCAGGCTGTACTGTTAAAATCACCACATGCAAAAGAGGAAACATCCTGCAGAGGGCTGGTCCAAGGGTAATTGGCATCCTAGGTGAACTGCATACCTTGGTGCCCCCACCACTTCCAATATAGAGGAAAATAAGAAGTCTAGAATGAACTTTTACAGCTTGGTTGGGAAAGCAGCCTGGAGACCAGCCCCAACAGCCCCAGCGCTGGCCCTGGCTCCAACTCCGGCCCTGCCGGGTGGGTGTGCTGAGCAGAAGTGAAGGGCACCACTGGCCTGGGGGGCAGGGGTTGCAGGTTGGGAGTGAGGGGCATGAGCAGGGCTGGGGGTAGGGCTGGTCCAAGGTGGAGCCGTAGTCGGCCAGGGATGTTATTTAGAATGATGTTCCTGTTATTTTTCTGTATATAATTTTGGCACCCCACAAATTTTGGTGCCCTAGGCAGTCACCTAGTTCACCTAATGGTTGGATAGGCCCTGATCCTGCAGCTTCCACGCTGGCCCAGTCTACTTTCCAGCACCCTTTTCCAGAACTGTGCAGCACAGAAAACAGGAAGACAAGGCAAACTACAGGTTGCTAATAGAGGCAGGGATTTTATGGAAGGGCATGCTCAGGTAACTACTAAAGTCACCAGAGTTATGTGTAATACTAAAGATGTAATATACTGCAAAAATGCACCCAGTGGGTGCTCCTACACATGTGCCCAACTTCACAGGTGTTACTGCTCAGTCGTTTAGTACTTGCTTTACCATCTGACTTTAAGTAAGTACTAAATGACTGTGCAGTAACTACCAGTACTGTGCAGTCTCGGCACTGTATGGGTCATTCCGACCCTATTGTGCAGCAGTGGCAGCATCATAATTCGTGTTTGCTGACGCTACAGTGCCATAGTGATGAACTACGTCACCGTAGCTTGTCACTATGGCAACATAGCTTCTCGTGTAGACGTGCACGCTGATCATATATTCTCTATTCTTGTCCTCAGCAGCACCATCACTGCCGTATCAAACCAATGACCTCTCTAGGTCATCACAGGTGTGCTATCCAAGAAAAAACATTGGTATGGGCATAGGTATGGCAGAAGCAAGAAGTTCAGTTCAAACACCAACTGTATATACATATTGGATTGTGACCTCATAGCATATAGTTTTAAAGTCACATGATCTACAAACCAGCTGACATTTTCCTCTGTGCTGTTTTGGAAACATGGGGATTTCAAGTGCAACCTTCTTATAGCTGGCCAGCCATATCCCCTTGAAATCCCATTACATAGTATCAGGAGCTCCCTAAGAAATGCAGGTAAACTGAAGTGTATGGTTTTATTAAAATGTACATTACCTTGTAGTCTTCTTATGCTACAGGAACAGTTCTATATTTTAATACATCTGAAGTAAATATTTTATTTATCTTGTTTAACATGTTAAACAACTTGTTGTAATCTTATTTATTTATAGAGATTTAGAGGTTTCATTTTGCTAGCACATGCACATTCTCCTGGTTTGAGTGCAAATGTTTGTATTTTCCATTACAAGAAAAAAACAGTCAATCATATAATAAAGAAATTTCTCCTTACAATGCATATATTTCCATAAAATACCAAGAAATGAATTTTAATATATATAATATTTGCATTTTCTGTTCCATTAAAGTGAATCAGACCTCTAATCTCAGCTTTGTCTTGATTCATATTTTAGTGGAATGCACATAAATGAACATACATATTAACTTTGCACTTTCATCTTGCATTGTATGCATATTTTCCCATTTCATCTCTAAAGTTCTCTAGTTTTATAGTTTTGCTGTTTTCCTCATGAAAGGAACAAAAGTTCATGTATAAAATATTACAGTACACTAAATATACCAAGATTCATTTCTGCTCTCTACTTTTTGGGAAACAGAGATGTTTCCTCCTTATTAACATTTTCTGTAACACAGAGGAAAATGGAAGAATAGCATTAGCTAGTATTTAATAAAGGATATAGATGGTCATAAGAGAGTGCACTGGACATGTACGCCATTATTATATTAAAAAGTGGCTGAATGACATTTAGAAACAGAAGGAAATGGAATTGGAGGAATAGGACTTACTTGGCAGGCTAACTAGAAAAGTGCAAAGCTTTGAGGAAAGTAATAGCACCAGAATTAATGTAACCAACCATACTGCAACAATCTGCAACTGTGAAATGGGTTCTGGAAGAAAGGGGAAGGATTGTATATGTTTTTTACATATAATGGCAGTTTATTTCCTCAGATTGCTGTTGGAGCAGAAACCATATTTCACACTAATATCACTTAATATGTTATTCATTGCCCTGGGCTCCAGAAACAAGTAGTGAATTAGGTCATGGTGAATAAATGCCTATCATTGTCCATCAAGTGACATTCCTCATTCCTTTTTCTCTTTTCTTCTTTTCATGTGGCATCAAAATCTCATGCTTTTGTTTATTAGGCTCTACATGACAGACTACACCTTTTAGGAGTAGCTATAAATATATAGTTGTAGCCAAATTATAGTTGTACCCAAATTTAGCATAAACATAAGACTGATATAAAACCCAAGGGAGGATGATGACGATTATGGATTGCTATGTCAAATGAACATGGTTTTTGAAACAATAATCTTGGACTAGGTGCCTGTCAATGAGGGCCTGATGATCATCTGGTGTAAATCAGTGCAACTCCATTGATTTGAAGGGATCTGTACTAATTACCAAAAGCTGAGAAGCTGGCCTCTAGGACAGTGAAGCATCAGTCCTTCATTTGCAGTCCCCAGACTCAACAAGATGACTTTGATTTAATTTTGGCAAATATTGTCTAATAGACAAGAGCACTACAGCTGCTCATCAGACTGAGTCACCTGCTCCTTATTATTTTAAGAAATGACCCCGTTTTCTTTTTATGTGGTGTCCTTAGTCTCAGACAATTGTTGATATACTCCAGTTTTGATGTACATTGACATATTGCTCCTGAAGTGCTAAATAAGTGCAGCAGGCTACAGCAACAAAGTTAATTTATACCCTGAAGATACGACCTTAATGCCTGGCAATGACTGGGTTGCTCTCAGGTGACTCCTCATGTTGTTTCAGAGGTATTTTGTCTGACTGTAGCAACTTTTGACAATGGATGTTTAACAATCTAGCTAATCAAATATTAATTAGAACATTAGTGTTAATAGTATACTGGAATAATTTAATGATAATTAGCCATTTAGAATATTTTAGTTGTTTTAATCAGATTTATAACAATTTTTAAACATTTATCTTTTATGAGTGTCCAGAGAGGATTGGTGCCTAAGTGTAGTAATCTCGTGTCCGTTGATCAGTTGCACACACAAATCCCAGTCTTGCAAACATTTTTGTGCTTAACTCTATGCTACTAAATCCCAATAATTTTGTTGGGATTGCTGAATATGCTAAATGTTTCAGTTTATCAGAAATTGGATCCTCACAAAATTACCAATAAGAGAACTAACTAGTGTCCTTTAAAGTTGTCTGGGATTATAGATATCCTTGTTGTCTTCTGGACTGAAAAAAAATACTATGTTCTTTGCTTGATGCTTTCAAGCAGATAAGCACACAATTGCTGTACCTCTCCCTCAAGAACTGACTTTAGCTGTGTGGTTTCCCTATAAGGACAAAGTCACTTTAAATATCTAGTTACAGACCCATTACTATGTTAGAGAAATGCCCTGAAGACCCTATATTTTATCTTCTATTTATGCATTTATACTGCTTTAGTTAAGGCTGTGGCAGCACTTCTATCATGCCCACTTTATTTTCCAAGGCTGGTAAGATTTTTTTTCACACTGTAATGAGACCATAAAAAAGAGCTTTGGGCTGCAACCTGCATTACAAGATCTCAGCCTGCAAGAAGACTCATTGGCCAAAATTTAAAAAAAGAAGAAGGTTGGCTGCTTTTAAATTACATCCATGGTTTACTAATTTGGATGTGCTATTGCCAGATTATCTCTTGATGTGAGATATTAGAAAGTCTCAAAAGGATGCAGAATAGCTTATTAAGGGATAAAGAACAACCAGCTTTGCAAGGTGTTCCATTCTTTAATTCAAGGATATTAAAGCCAAACAGATATATTTTGATAATGACCTAGTAATTAATGTAAGTCAGGAAAGTCAGATGCTCTGTATTAACTTATCCCAAAGCTGGAATCAGATTCTTGTGTGGGGAGGGTTTGGTGCCTATCTTCCCACGCTACTGTTAAAATGTAAGCATTCAATTTGCATTTCTTTACTTTTCAGCTTCTTCTACAAATACTAGTGCTACTTAATGCTAGATAAAAATCTGTACCATGTACGATTACCTGGACCCACCACCGGCTAGAAGTTTTTCAATGCCAATAATATTTTTAAGTACCCATGATGATAATCTTACTCATATGGCAGATTTTCAGGGGGCTTCAAA
This sequence comes from Alligator sinensis, assembly GCF_000455745.1. Taxonomy (NCBI): domain Eukaryota; kingdom Metazoa; phylum Chordata; order Crocodylia; family Alligatoridae; genus Alligator; species Alligator sinensis. Next base: position 1,708,278 of record NW_005841847.1, on the reverse strand, counting down.
GGGGAAATATGATGGCAGTATCAGTTCGGATTTGTGAAATATTAGATATTGGTTTGCTTCACTCATTTGATTTGATTGGTTTATAGTTGTGCTTTTCAATTTGAGATTCAAAAAGCTGACAGTTTCTAGCACATAGTACAGCATTGTCTATACTGCTTAGGCAAATGTTTCATTCCACTCTCTCATAACATGTAATGAAGACAGCCTAAAATCTTCCTCCACTTCACTCATAGAGTCTTGTTTTTAAAGAGGTTGTTAGGAAACTGGTTGTATTGACCAGACACTCTTTAAAAAGTTAAGATAAACCAATTAAAGTTGTGAAGAAACTGCATATAAATAAATGCACATTAAACCCTCCTTTGAGTGTTCTAATTAAAAAGTAAAGTCCTCTTGCTTCAATATAGCTTAATCCTTAAGGAGCTTTACATTATGAGTATTGGCTTCACACCTTTAGTTGATTTGCTTTAACTTCCCTGAGTATTCCATATAGACAAGCCGTATTTGACTTTTCCTTGCTTATGAGAGGTTGTGAATCCAGATGATGTATTTGTGGTTAATAAAGGTGGTGTGTCTACATGTGCTATTAATGCATTGTAAGCTTACTGTGCAGTAAAATATAGTATTGTACTGCACAGTAAGCTTTTCAAGGGAGTGCATTTACACATGTGCCTGTAGGGAGCAAATTTGCTCCTGACAGGAGAAGTTCAGTGTAGGGCTACTCCTGTCCTGCTATGCTTTCCTACAGCCGCTAGGGGGAGCTCCAGGTTCCCCCAGGTGCCAGCCCCAGGCTAGAAGGGGCACTTGGGTCAGGCTGGGCTCCAGGAGGTGGGGGGAGCTGTCCTACCTCTGAGGCAGCTGCCTCCCAGCCCTGCACCCCCGCCCCAGGCAACTGCCTCCTTCCCAGCTCCTGCTCTGAGATTGGAGAGGAGGCAGGGACACCGTCACCTACCCCAGGCAGCTGCCTGCTGCCCAGCCCCCACTCTGATCAGTTGATTGATGGGAGCGGAGGCTGGGACACCATCCCCTACCCTGGTCAACTGCCTGCTGCCAGCCTCTACTCTGAGATCAGAGTGGAAGCTGGGACACCAGCCCCTGCCTCAGGCAGCTGCCTGCTGCCCAGCCCCCACTCCGATTGGCTAGTTGGGGCGGGGCACCAGCAGCTGCCCAGGGCAGGGGACGGTGTCCCAGCCTCTTTTCCAATCTCAGAACAGGGAGTGGGCAGCAGGTACCAGCCCTCCCACCCCCTTTGATCGGCTGATCAGAGCGGGGGGCTGGCTAGCAGGCAGCTTCCTGGGGAATGGGACAGTTCTCCTGCCCCCTGCTGCCTGGGCTGATCAGGAGCAATTTGGCCCCGGTCAGCTGTCCACACCTGTGCTACTGTGCAGAAACTACTGTGCGTTAAATATACTACCTGTATTTACAGGTAGTAGCCAGCCATGCAGTAGACTAATTTACTGTGTAGTAAATGCTGCACTCATGTAGATTTTGATGCTTTACTGTGTGTAGATTAGTCCACTGTGCAGTAAAGTGTCTCGTATAGATGTACCCAGTATAGCTAGAAGCTGTGATAATGAACTGCACCTTTAAATGTGTCCTGGTAAAGAGTCAAATCCCTTACTAAAGGCAAACCCCATTGAATTGTAAGGGAAAATATTAGGATTTGATCTCAAAGGGTATATTTTTAAGGATAAAAATTTTGGTCCAGTGACTGAATACATTTTCAGATGTAAGGAAGTAGATGAAAAAGTGAAATAATTGGGGTAATGTTTGGCCACATATTTCCTGGTAAACAAAAATCAATAGAAAGGATTGAATTTATAAAAAGTCACTGTGGCTATTCAACACTACTGAAACATCTACACAGAACAACATAGCAAGATCTGCTTCCCTTTACTTTTTTGTCCTTCCCTGTTTGATTAAAGATAAAGACCTATGTTAGAATTCACATGGACGAGGCCAGATGCAAAGGCTGTTTGGGAAATTCAGACTGAGACAGAAACAAACCCTGCAGTTGGGGGTCAGAAATGGTTATTTTCCCTAAACTTCCAAAGAGGGTGGGAAGACTTAGGTGAGCTAGAACTGCAAATAGACCATTTTTGGTTTACCATCCTTCTTCTCCTATGCTATGCTAAGAAAATGCAATGAGTTTTAATGAAAGTTACTGTGGTCTATTAACATCCAGTCACAGTTTCTGAAGGGAAGACTTGTAGGTTCTGAGCCAAGTCAGACCTCACAGTAGGTATCCCACAATTCCATGTAGATGGCAGGATTAGTGAAATTCTACCCTACATCAAGTAAAGCAAGGGAGTCAAAGATATGGCCCATGGATCCCTGTCACCACTTATGCCACCCCTGGGTCTGCTTCTGGCTGGCCCAGGACACATGGTGCCTGCTCTAGTCAGTCCATGACCTGGGGGTATGATTTGGCCTGTGGACTGGCCTCATGCCATTCATCTAGTCAACAGGGCCAGTTGAGTTTGACCCACCTGAGCTAAAGGAAAAGTCATGACATGGTAAGAGGGTACACTCAAACAGTCCAGAGGGAGGCCAACAGTGCAGCTAGCCCTGGAAAGTGGTATCAGATGTGTTGTGCCACCAGTTAAACAGGGATACTCTATTAAATAAATATCATAGCTTCTGGTTTCCCTGCAGTAATTATTTTTTTTTTTAACATCTCACCACAATGTTTTGCAAGTAATCTGCTGGTTCTATTAATTTTTGGTACCCCAGGATATAAAGTTATATAAGGGGATTTTGACTACGGAGCATCTCCAGCTCATAAATATGTTTTGTATACATCAGTACAAACATATTCTTTAAAGACATTGACAGCATAGGCTTGGTGAGCTTGTCTGGTTATGCTCTTCACTCTGTTATCATAGATAATTTGCATTTCCCTTTGTTTCAAGAGCTTACTCTCTGCCTTTGAAGGACTTTGAGCCTGACAAGGGTTCAGGCTAAGCTTCTTGAACTTAAAACCAGCATGGCTATCCCCTGACTGACTCAGCTTTACCTTGAATTGTGCCTCTCTAATATTTCATACCATTTCAATTACACTCTATAGCAGCACAGGACTATGTGAATTCTAGTGCTAAATTTAATCAAGTGTTCCTTCAAGGTGGAAAAGAACATATCTTTGGAATTAATGGAAAGAGACAAATGAAATCAATCCCCAGGATCTTGGTTCTGTCCACTCTGTATCAGAGGACATTCCAGAGAAAAGACCTTCAGTAGCAATTGAAGCCTGAAGCCTGATAATGTAGAAACTTAAAACTGCAAAGTATGAAACCTATGAAAAATGGTACACTTCATCTAGACTGTAGAATCAACAAGAATTTAATAAAGTTAATCAGATCATCATCATCTGAGTGCACATAAATTTGAATTGTTTCCCCATTATGAAGTGCTTGTCGGTAAATTATCGCAGAGAAAGCCATTTTCAAATTAATGTTTGAGCCATTAGAAAATACAAAGGGCATTTTCATTAATTAGAGACAGCTTTCCTTCCTCTTGCTTTATCATTACCTTTGCTACCCGGAATCAGTTTAGTGCTCAAATTTATTGACATGTATGATTCACTGGCACTATTTGTTTAGAATTCATCCTATACCTGGTGGAATAACCTAATTAAGTGTAAATGAATAGTTATGTAGTCATCATCTAAAATGAGAAAGTGCAGTCCTCTGAAGTCGTTATAATGCTTGGGAAAACAGCTGGAATAAGAGACTCTGTGAAGGTTATAGCTTCTCCCACAAAGCTTAAACAACATTCATCTCCCTTTCTGTCTCAGAGTGGAAGCCCACTCTGTTAAAGACAATGGGTCTCTTTCTTCATCAAGAGTCAGATGTTCTCTGCTTTACTGGAGATGTGTAAGTAGTGGGTGAGGTGGTCTATAATCCTGCTGTCACACAATATTAATATGGAAGCCAGGGTACTAAAAGATAATACAACCAAGCATTATATGGATTTATAACTAAATATTAGATCAACATTTCTGTAGTGATACAGATTCTCATCAGAAAGACTTTGGCTGTAGAACTCTGTGTCACTGGGACTCAGGAGATTAGGTCTTGTCTTTAGGATAAAATGAAAACCTCATCTCTCTTCCTTACCTCAGTAACATTGTCTACAAGGGAGATCCTACTCAGACAGGGAGTATTAATTAAGGTGTGAGGAATCTGGCCCTTTTGGGCACACCCAGGTGAGTGTGCACGTGCATTTCTCTGGGGAAAAATAGCAGAGGCGCATAGTTTCATAGTAGCTAGGGTCAGGAGGGACCTGAACAGATCATCTAGTCTGACCCCCTGCCACAGGCAGGAATGAATGCTGGGTTCACAAGACCCCAGACAGGTGATCATCTAACCTCCTTTTGAATGTGCCCAAAGTAGGGGCGAGGACCACTTCCCTGGGAAGTTGGTTCCAGATTTTGGCCACCCTAACCATGAAATATTGCCTTCTGATCTCTAGCCTAAACCTATTCCCCATCAGCTTATAACCATTGTTCCTCCTCACCCCTGGTGGTGCTGGGAAGAAAAGGGCTCTTCCTATTTGCTGATGACCTCCCCCTCAGTCTCTCCTCATAGGGCCTGTCCTGCTGCCCTCTCACCAAATGGGTGGCCCTCCTCTGAACTCTCTCCAGGCTGCAAACATCCTTTTTAAAGCGCAGCGGCCAGTACTGGACTCATTACTCCAGTTGCGGCCTGACCAAAGTCGCATAGAGGGGGAGTATCACCTCTCTGGACCAGCTTGAGATGCACCTTTGGATGCATGACAAGGTATGGCTGGCCTTGCTGGCTGTGGTCTGGCATTGGTAGCTCATGTTCATCTTGGAGTCAATAATGACTCTAAGATCCCTTTCCGCCTCTGTGCTTTCAAGAGGGGACCCCCCCAGCCTGTATGTATGCTATGGATTCCTTCTCCCAAGATGCAGCACCCTGCATTTGTCTACGTTGCACCACCTCATCTCCACATGCACCACCTCATAGTTGTGCTGCTCCTACTTATAGATTCATAGATGTTAGGGCCGGAAGGGACCTCAATAGATCATCGAGTCCGACCCCCTGCATAGGCAGGAAAGAGTCCCGGG
>NW_005841847.1:1698009-1703159 GCF_000455745.1 Alligator sinensis | reverse complement strand
ATCTAACCTCCTCTTGAAGACCCCCAGGGTAGGGGAGAGCACCACCTTCCTTGGGAGCCTGTTCCAGACCTTGGCCACTTTAACTGTGAAGAAGTTCTTCCTAATGTCCAATCTAAATCTGCTTTCTGCTAGCTTGTGGCCATTATTTCTTGTAACCCCCGGGGGCGCCTTGGTGAATAAATACTCACCAATTCCCTTCTTGCCCCTGTGATGAACTTATAGGCAGCCACAAGGTCGCCTCTCAACCTTCTCTTGCGGAGGCTGAAAAGGTCCAGTTTCTCTAGTCTCACCTCGTAGGGCTTGGTCTGCAGGCCCTTAACCATATGAGTGGCCCTTCTTTGGACCCTCTCCAGGTTATCTGCATCCCTCTTGAAGTGCAGCGCCCAGAATTGCATGCAGTACTCCAACTGCAGTCTGACCAGCGCCCGATAGAGGGGAAGTATCACCTCCTGAGACCTATTCGTCATGCATCTGCTGATGCACGATAAAATGCCATTAGCTTTTCTGATGGCTTCGTCACACTGCCGACTCATGTTCATCTTGGAGTCCACTAGGACTCCAAGATCCCTTTCCACTTCCGTGTCCCCCAGCAGGGCATTCCCAAGGCTGTAGGTGTACTTGTCCCTGGGGAATGCTTGTTCCTGGGGCATGTGCACTCTGGCACACAGAAAGTTGCCCCAGGTGGGCTAGGGGAGGCTGAGCAGCCTTACCTGGGGTCCTGGGATCTTTCTGGGGCTTCAGCAGCAGCAATCCAGCATGCAGAGCCTGGCCAGCAGCCAGAGCATGGCCCCGACCAGCAAGGCTCTGGTTTAGGGGTGGCACACACTATCTCCACATGCACTACCTCATTTTTTTCAGGGGCAGGTTTTTTTTGACATGGGGGGAGTGGAGTGGGGAGGGAATCTCCCCATGTGAAAAAAACATACTGTGCTGCAACTATGCAGTGCAGCAAACACCTGCGTGTGCAGTGCATGTGGTTTACTGTATGTGCCTGTTTGTCTGGATGTACCCTTTATGGAAAAATGATGCTGTTTTTACCTATATAAGTCTGGTATAGATATTTATGGTTCTTATCAATTGAAATAAAATAAGGTAAGTTCCATACTGGGAAAACATGTTTTACAACCTGCATATTCATCACTGAAGAGGAGCATTTTTCTAGAGGAAAATGACAGAATACAGGGCAGAACACAGCATTTTCTAGATCCATATTTTAACCGTTATAGGTGCTAGAATTGTTTCAGTTTACCACTAGGAAACAAAGTAAGGAACCCCAAATGACGTTTCACCTTGACTGGGAATATTTTAAGGCACCAAATGCTAATGCGTTTAATTATATAACTTATTTAAAAACAAAATGAATTCCAGTGAAATATGCATACAAATGTTGGGATGCCTGCTGCTGGGAAGATGTTGCACTCAGTGGTCTGTAGTAAAAAATGAAAAAAAACCAGGCCTGCAAACCTGTTTCTGCCCAGTTTTCTTTGTTCACAGCTGCCAGCAGCTCCATTACTAATTTCTCACTTGAACATCCTTAATAGGTTTAGTAAGCATGCTGTACATGATCCTTTTTCTATCATGTGCTCACATACAGAGATTTTTTTGTGACAAGTCCAGAAACCTGTGTGTAGGAAATATCTGATATTGGTGGTGTTTGTTACATTGCCTGCAGAACCCATTCCAAAATAATAACTCTGTGGCTCACTCCACCTGGATTTGCAATCTTTGCCAAGTAAAAGTATGGCAGTTACCTTGTAAATATAGAACCTGATCCAAAGCTCGTGGAAGTCAGTAACAGTTTTTCTGTTTTATCACTGATAACTTCCTCTGGTTTATTTTTCTGGCTCAGGAATATGGTAATCAAAGACTTAAGGAGACATTTAGAATGCAACCAGTGAGACATTTTTATGACCCCAGTTACATTTGCTTCAATTAGGAATGGAGAATTGTTTTATACAGAGCATTAAATGGCACATTAGCAAATATAAATGTTTCCATGAAATTAAAAAGGGTTACTTTCTTGTTGCAATGTTTTGGAGGGTTTTTTTTAATTATTGTTTTTTACCACAGTTCTTTTGCAGTTGTATGATTTTTCAACCAAGCAGGTTGGAACTGAACCAACTTCTTTTGTGCTCAGAGGGCGCATTTACATGTGCCCCTACAGCGTTGTTGTTACTGCACCATCATTTAACACTTCCTTTTGAAAGTACTAAATGATGGTGCAGTAACACCATCATTACTGCACCATGCTGGCAGAACAGTTATTTTTAGCTCCTGTGTTGCTCCTATACCAGGGGAGTGCGTCACTAAAATGACATAGCTGCAGCATCATGGTTTGTGCCTCCCAACATTACGTTGCCGGAGCATCACGTGTAGACACTCCCAGTAGGTGGGTTTTTAAGTGGTGATCAAATGTTGCTTTTTTCTGTGAGCAAACAGAATCAGAGAGGTGAACTGTTCTCTTTTGAGACAGCACAGGTCAATTTTGAGCAAAAATATTTCAAAATCCTATCTTCTAAACTATCCTGGCTATAGTTAATGATCTGCTTTAAATTCTGCTCCAGCATCATAGGTTTTGTGTTGTGAGAATATGTCTTTGCCTCAGTAGTAAGAAAAGGAAAATTGTAGAAAAATATAATAGATATTTTTACCAGTTGGAAGAAAGAAAGATGCAAGCAGGTGCAAAATGGGTGGCTGTATTTGGCTGCAAAAGGTAAAGATCACTCCCAGAAAGTATTGGTGCATAACTACCCTATTAGAGGGTAGTTCTGCACTGAAGAGACTTGGTAGAGATCAAAAAGTCAGCAAGACAGGTGCTGTTGGGTGATGTGCATGGCAGACAAAGGCCTGGGAGAACTCTGTTCCATAGTATGGCTTGGAAAGAAACAGTTATTTAGCGTAGATCACAGTAGTTAGACCCCTCTTGCAGTTAGACCACTGTTCTGCATAAGGATCCAAGGCCAACACTATCTCTAATGGGCTATGTGTGGGTACTGTATTATAAGTCTGATGAGTTGATAGCTCCTTTTAGAGAAGGAGTCCTTCTCTGGACATTCAGTAACATAGGAATTGGGAGTGGGTTTGTGGAAGGTGTACAAAGGCAGAGCTCAACTGCTCTATGACCTGTTTCTGAAAGAGCTTTTCCGATCCTGGAGGAAAAGGTTAGTATCATAGGATATGGACACATGGTGCATTTACACTGGTATAATTTACAACAGTTTGTATGCTGATATAATTTACACTAGAGTCACTCTATAGGGCCTCTCTCCTGTGGCAGCTGCCTGCAGTAATCACTGTAGCAGCTGGTCAGTAGGTAGTGCAGAAGCCAGTAACAGCCTGTTGACATTGAGCTACCACAGGCTGGCATTGCCTAGAGCTACAGGCACACAATTAACTCACAACTGGTATGTGTAGTTGCTCCTAATCTTACTGTGGGATAGAGTGAAAGTAATCAGGGTAAAGGCAGATCACACTGCTGTATTTCCATCATATGTCCACCCACACAATTACTTGTATTATAGTAGTGCCTGAAAGCTCCATCTGAGCTTAGGGGTCCTGTGCTTATATGCACATAAGAGGCAGAGAAAAATAGAGGACATAAAGGTGTCAGGTTTTGTATCAATAGAGGACAGAGTAGCAGAAAACCAGAATGTCCTCTATGAAGGCCACTCTAGGTGGAGCAGTGGCAGTATTACTTGCTACAGCTGCGGAGCATGCAGGACAGTGTGCGGGGTTAATGTGTGGCTGAAGTGCCAGGTCCATGGACCCAGATCCAGCACATGGTTCCAGGTCAGTGTGCAGGGTCAAAACCAGCACGCAGCTGGAGCCTGCATGCCAGATTGGGCCCTGCTCTGCCACGTACCCATGGAGCTGGTGTTCTGGATCGGGGCAAGCTATGCCTCATTCTCTAGTACCTGGACAGCCCTCAGCCCCACTGTGAGTCTCTCAGCCCCCAGCCCTGGAGACCCCAGAGCTCTGCTACTAACCCATACTCTGTAGTAAGATTTTTTTTTCTTCTTGAAGTCTTACCAAAATATGATGTGTGTTATATTTGGGGGTATGGTATATTAAAAAAAATATGGCACTTCTCTGAGCCTTTTTCTTTGCTTGCTGACAGGAAACAAAAAATGATGGTAAGCCTGATGTTTACATTTTTATGGTTTTCTCTGAAAGGCTCAATTTAACACTTTCTGTAAAATCCAGTGGGAGCCTGAAAATGACACAGAGTTAGTCATGAAGTTTGCCTAAGGGTTTTCTATTATATGGCTTGGAAAATGGTCTTACTGCAATGCCACAGAACTATCAAGGTGACAAGGGGAAGTCAGGGGAAAGGAAAACTGAAACATTGAGTTGGGAGGCTGGGACTGGAAACCAGAAGGGAGAGAGACAAGGACTTGGGTGAGAAGAATGAGTCTGAGAGCTGGAGATGGGAGGGGGAGGCTGGAACTGGCTAGGCAGGGAGGCCAAGAAGAGGGGCTGGAATTGGGAACTGGGAACCATGAAGTGGGGGAAGGGCGATAGGAGCCACATTGGGTGCATCTACATGAGATGCTTTACTGGGCATTATGTTAATCTAATACACAGTAAAGCATCACTGTCTACATGCACAGTAGATTAATATCTCTAGATACAGGTACTAGAAATCGGCACATTATACTAATGTGCCAATGCACACGTGTAGATGCTGAACAGGACCAAATTGGTCCCAATCAGCCAACAGGGGGCCACAGGAGCAGGGAGAATTGTCTTGGCTCAGTCTCTCAGCCATGTGGATCCCACTTTCCCTGTGGCTGAGTGAGCTGTCCATGTGGCTGAGCGAGCTGTCCCAGCTGCCAGGCAGCTGCATCCCAGCCACATGAAGATCAGGATGGGTCTTGATCTGTGTGGGGCTGGCATAGAACAGCTTCCACCCCCCTGACCCATGCAGAGCTGGGGCAGCTAAGGGCTGGCACCCGGGGGAGCATGGCACTCCCCCTGGTTGCTACAGGGGCGCAGAGCAAGGCAGGAGCAGCCCTGGACTGGGCTGTTCCTGTCATGTGCAATTTGATTCCAACACTGGCACATGTATAGATGTGCGCCTTGGAGTGCTCTAATGAGCCTGTATTTTCTGCATATTATTTGCATGTGTAGATATGCCTATTGTGTAGGGA
>NW_005841847.1:1689144-1697978 GCF_000455745.1 Alligator sinensis | reverse complement strand
GGATGCCATGACTAGATCACAGATGCACCCCAAACAACCATGGTGTCCTCAAACATACATTTAGATCCATGCAGTTTACCACTCTGACTAGAAACAGAGTGGACACATCTACACGTGCAAATACTGCTGGATGGGTTTATGCCACAGTAACTTACTGTGGTGTAAACCCACCCTGGGCAGGCATCAACACATTCAGGCAACTGGGAGCAAATTTACTCCCAATGGGAGAAGCCTGGAGAGGGCTGCTCCCACCCTGCTCTGCCCCCCTGCAGCAGCCAAGGGTAGCTCTTGGCGCCCCCTGGGTGCTAGCCAAGGGTCTGGCAGGGAGCACAAGGCCAGGAGACATCTGCTTCTGGTGAGGGCTGGGAGATTGCTCCCTGCCCCCAGGAGCTGCCTCCTACCAGAGTGGGCTCCAGTGACAGAGCCTGGGCGGGGACAATGTTCCCCTGCCCCAGCAGCAGGGAGGTCCTGACCCTGGCTCCCCAACTTGAGGGAAAGGGCTTGGAAAATGCTGCAGGGGCAGGGCAGGTCCCAGCCCCCTGTCCCAATACATGGTGGTGCAGCTAGCAGCTGGGACCTGCCCCTCTCCCACAGCTCTTTCCAAGCCCTGTGCCTTGGTCACCCAATCAGGGCACAGGGCTGGGAAAATCTGCTGGACTGAGACCTGCCCCTGACTGGGAAAGTTCTCGGCCAGCCCTGGGCTGTGCAGGGAGGTCTGCACATGCAGCCCAGAGCTGGCTGAGGACTGCCTGGAATGGGACAGCTCCCAGTCAGTTCCGGGCTGCACATGTAGACTTCCCCGTGCAGCCCAGGGCTGGCTGGGAACTGTCCCAGTCTGCACATGCAGCCCAGAGCTGGCTGGGAACTGCCCAAAATGGCACAGTTCCCACCCAATTCCAGGCTACATGTGCAGACTTCCTTATGCAGTCAGGGCAGGAGGACATTGTTCCAGCCTGGGCTTCAACACCGGCGCCCACCCTGGCAGCAGGCAGCTCCCATGGGCAAGAAGCAATCTCTTGCCTTCTGCTGCCCAGCTGACTGGGAGCAAATTTGCTCCTGGTCAGCCATCTATATGTGCATTACTGCACAGTAACTCCTCGGCAGTTAATGTCCTACCTGCATTTGCAGGTAGGACATTAACTGCGGAGTAGAGCAAATTACTGTGCAGTGACTGCATCTACATGAAATGCTAACTGCTCAGTTGTTACTGTGCAGTCATTTAGTACTGGCGTACATAAGTACTAAATGACAGCGCAGTAATCAGTGTTACTTTGCAGTAGTGTCCCCACATGGCTTTTTGGTGATGCTGACTGCGCAGTAACTCATTACCACTGCAAAGTAGCATCGTGTCAAACTTCATGCCACATGACACTGGGTTAACTCAGCTTGTTCTCAAGGTGGGCCACCACCACGCTGGCACCAATGCACTGCTGACCTGGATGCCTCCCTGCTGTCAAATTGCCAGTGATTTCCCCTGACAGTGAATTGCTACTGATATCCCAGTTTCACAGGCAGGTTGGAATCACTTGGCAGGCTGAATACTGCCAGCAGCCTGTAGTTTGCTGACCCCTGCTTTAGAGCAGCAGTCAGAGCAATTGAGAATGAGCTAATTAGCACTGTGGTGTGTCAGGGCCAATTAGGCCTCCTCTAGTGCTGTGCAGAAGCAGTTACTCTCTTTCCAGTCCAGGAGCTAGTGAATGCAGAGCCACAGCAGTATGTGTGAATGCACTACTGCTGAGCATGGTGAGCTGGTAAGCTAGACATGCCCTGAGATTGCATGAGGAGCTGGGAGAAAGGGACAGAACTGGGACCGGTTGGACAAAGAGCCTGGGAAGATGAACCCGATTGGGTAAAACTCTCTTTTGTATGGCATCAGATATCAACTTCCAAAACTATGAGCCAGTATCTGGTATTATCGCTCAATTTGTGGATTCCATCTGCCCTGTCTGGGCATTTGTAAAGACTGCAGCTTTTTTATTAAGTGCTGTGCTGTTTGTTGGACACTGCATTCACACAGGGGGCTGTCCAAGAGGTTCATCTTGTGAAGTGCTGTTCTGAAGTGTCTATATCCAGATCTCAGTCTGTTCAGCTTGATTCACACTTCTCTATCAAGGTGGTGCCCACTGTGGGACTTGTTTGATGTTGGTATAAATCACTGTAGGAATAGGTCTGACATTTCCCAGCAGTCATCTCACTCCATTGCTGCCCATAGGCTTGGCTCAGCACAGTGACTTCTCGTGGTGCCTCCTAAAGTTTAGCTGTAAAGCAAAACTTTGTCACTACCAAGTCAATCAGATTTCGATAGGGTGAAAGTGAAACTGGGCGAAGAGCCTGAGGAGGGACTCTGGAACTGGGAGATACTGTTATTCAGGCAAGAACATGGGTTGGCATGGAGCCTGGAGGCAAGGACTTGAGGATCTTGTTTCGCTGCAGGAATTGGAAAGTATATTATTAAGAAGACGGGGATGGCAAAAAGAAGCATAGTTCAGACAGTGGTTAAGTAACTAAAGGCTTTATCACAATACATATGAACAAAGGGCCTAAGTAAGGCTGCTTATGAAGCTTTAAGTCTGGCACATGCTCAATTTTGAGTACTTGACTCTGAAAATTTAATAATATTCTTTAAAAGTTGTTTTTGTATGTACAATATAGGAGTGTGATAATACACATAGCTATATGCATAAAACTATCTCTGTAGTTGGAAAAAAACCCCACCCTGATACAGTTGTCCAGATGTTTGTCATTCAGACAGTCCTGATACTTGGGTTTGATCATTTTCACTGAGAACATCTTTATCACAGAGTGGAAGACAGTTTTCACTCACTTATATAGAGCACTTGAGTTGTTTAAAGTCTGAAATACAGAATCGTGGCTTTCAAGTGGATGTTTGTTAACATCTCCATCTCTAATGGACTGATATTGAGATGAAATAGTTCATTCAGGTCATAAATATCATTTATTCAAAAATGTCTGAAGAAAAGCTTACTAAGTGCATCAGTTTCTTAAAGCAGTTATTTTGTAAACAACTGTCCTGCTCATGTGTATGGAGCTGCTGTTTGATTTTATTCTTTTCACAAAGATTTTTCCATAGCTGTCATGTTTTCTTTTCATTTTAGCTACCCCGATATCCAACTTAACTTTGAATGTTTTTATCATGTATTTTTCATTGTATTTATCATGCATGTCTGTATTTTTTTTCAGTTTCTTGGCAACTTTCATGTTAATTTATGTTATCAAAGTCAGCCAGAGATCACTGTGGCACCTCAGTCAGGAACTAAGGTAGTATGGTTTTCATTTCTAGGTTTGAAGAATGTTCTGCTTTCGGATAAAAGGTGGAAAAAAGACCTTAGTAAATGATAACTTTACCCTGCATCTCATTCATCCCAGTGTACAGAATCAGACTGTTAAAAGCTGAGCCATGTTAATCAAGCAGCCTTTGAAACAAATAATGATAGAGGCTTCTGATTCAAATGGAGTTAACAGTTTTTTTTTACCTCTGCTCCCATAACACGTTTCAAGTCATTCCCTTTTTCACAAAGTGCTCACTGATGATTATGAGCAATGAAGCTTTGGATCCAATCATAGCTGGTATTTCCATCTGTTGTTACAGAAACCAATTTTATCATCATTACTTTCTTGTTAATGACTTACTTCTTGAACTCATTATAGATACCTGTCCCTTTTGTTTTCTTCTTCATCAGTAGTGTCATCAAAATAGCTGCCTCTATGTTCCAACACCCTGAACATAAAAATTACCGATTGAATCACATCAGTCAGATGTGCTGATTTGCCAAAATGGAGAGAAAGTAATACACATCTATACAAATCATTCTCTGCTTGTTGACCCACATCATCTGGCAATAATTCCACTCTTCTAGTCACTGCATGTACAGAGTCTCAAGTCACTAATGACATAATTTATTACTTATTAGGGGAATCTCTGGGTAGGCACTCAGCTTCTGTCAGTACTTTCTTTAGCACAGCACTACTATTTAAAGTCTTCTTATGGTTTACAAGTACATAAGAAATGCTGAAACAGTCTGATGAGCTTTCAAGGATCCCTTAACCTCCTCATTCCTTCAGGGTTCTTTTTTAGGATACTTCTCTTTACATTTCTGGTGAACTGTGGTGAAGCAGTACTCCAAATTACCTGGCTGCTTAGCAGTATTGCATAGCATTTGGGATTGATATGTTTGTCTTTAACCATCACCAAAAAAATAATAATCCCACTATCCATAAAAATGCTGTATTTTCTCTTTCAGTAGCAGAACTCAGACTGAGGGACCAGGGCATGAACATGGGCATTGACTATGAGAAGGGTGGCCTCAGAATGGAGGCGAGAGGTAGGCCACTCGAGTGGTGGCAGGGCGTTGTGCTCTGCCTAGACTCACCCAGGAGCTTTTAACTCTGGCTGTACAGACCTCATTCCTCCTGCTATGCAGCCAACATCTACCATATTAATCTTTTCATAGACGCAACCAAATTAAGGCACAGCCAAGATCTACATACAGGTTGGTTGCAGCTGTGAGAGGTTAATGCAGAAGCTGTTGAAACAGCCATGTCTCCCACAGGAGAGGGAGAGTGAAGCTGACAAGGGGACTCCACCTCCAGTCTGCATGGCTGAAGTTAACAGCCCCTGGGTGAGTTCATGCCACAGCAGATAAGACTGCCTGGCCCCTGAATCTCTCTTCTCCAGCCTTCAGCACAACTCACTTCCCCCTCCTCAATGCCCTCTGCCCAGGGAGCCAAACTAGCGAGCTATATCTATGCATGCTAGATCTGTGTCTTCTTCGGGACTTGAAATGAGAGCTTCTTTTTCCTCCATTATATAATGCATATATACAAAAGAGAAAGAACTAGTATCACTTTCCCTCATCTTTCCATGCACTTTCCTGCATCTCCTTCCTCATTTTCAATGTGCAAGGGATCAAAAAGAGTCAGGAGTCTGTAACAGTAAGGTCTTTCCTTACAACATGTGGACAGGGGCAGCCTTTTCCCCTTCAACCTGGACTCTAGTCTGTTCCCTCCACTATCCCAAAATGTCTGCATTTAGCAGCACGGTAGCATCTGTATGACTTCCTCGTGATACTGCAACAATAGGAGGCAGTACTGTAAAAGGAGGAAAGAAAGCTGTTGACCTGTCTTACATAGCTAGGGACTTACTGGAAGATCCTAATTTATTTTTGGAAACCTTGACCTGCACTACATGCTTCATAACTCTATTAAACTGGAGCCTGTATCTTCCTTAACATCTGAAGGGAAAAGAAGGGTGAACTTCACTGATACATAGTAGCTCTGACATGACTGACAGGATTATTTTAACTGGGTAGATGAATGCATTTCTCCTTCAGAGGCAACAGGGAGAGGAGTATTTCATGTGATCTTTCCCTTTTCCAGTTCCATTGAAGCATAGGGGATTATTGTTTTCAGACAAAGAAAGAAATACTTGAGTCTGACAAATCAGCAATCAATTTGCCTATAATTTTACATACACTGTGTTGATCTTGTTTGGATGCATGGTAAAGTTTGGTCTGAAAATGTCATTAAAGATTTTAAAATAATATAAAGAAGAGGCCTGTAACTACTTTTGCTTATTCACTCCATGCTTAGGATGTACATAAAGCTCTTCCTTCAATTTTTCTGAAAACAAATTGACAAAGACTAGGCTGGAATGAATCCAAGCCAGATCATACATATGGTTAAGAAGCCTCATAATAAAACATAGAGATAAGGCCTTTCATCACCGATATGCAATAGAAAGTCCTAACGAAAAATAGAAAAATAATTTCTTGTCTCTTCCTCCTTAATCCCCTTCTGAAGACTGTACCTGTTTGACCTAATCTAACTAGATTTAGCTCACTTTGTTGTTACTGGAACATATTACTCTGGATGCTAATACCAGTACATCTACTTTATTGATATAAGCCTGCACTATGGTGACAAGAATGCCCGCCTCTCTTATCCTACTGATAATTTCTCTATTTCTTAATCCTTATAGGTTGGGATATTGTTTTCTATCACATTACTTGTGAATGTTGACTTCAAAAATACTATAACAAAAGTAGCAGAAAGTTCATTGAAATCTCATTTTTTTAAAAAGCAGCACAGAACATTTGAAGGAATTTGGGGCTGTGAACAACAATACTATTTACTCAAAGCTTTACCCTGATGGCTAACATAAATGAAAGGACTGGGTTGCTTTGTGCAACCCTGTTCTTTTTTATCATGGTTAAAATGAAATGGGTAGTTTCAGGTACAGTGTATGCACATAATTGCTTCTTACACCTTGGTAAAGCTGATCAGAAATTTGCCATTGGAAGCATTTTAGGATGGAAAATACCCTTCTCTCAAAACCAAAAATTTCCATATGAAAATTCAAGTTTGCCAGAAAACTTGATTTTTCCATCAGAGACTTGAAATGCTGCTTCTTCCCAGAAATCCCAGAGGATTGGAAGAGGGCTAATGTTGTGCCCATCTTCAAGAAAGGGAAGCGTGAAGACCCGGGAAACTACAGGACAATTAGTTTAACTTCTAGTCCAGGGAAAATCCTAGAAACGTTCTTCAAAGAGGCTATATGTGACAAACTTGCAGAAGGCATGATACTGAATGACACCCAGCTTGGCTTCGTCACAGGCAGGTCTTGTCTGACAAACCTCATTTCCTTCTATGATCAGGTGACTCATCACCTAGATGAGAGAAAAGCGGTTGACATCATATACCTCGGCTTCCAGGAGGCCTTTGACCTGGTATCCCACAAGGTACTGATCAGAAAACTGGAAGATAGCGGGCTCAACTGTGGGACTGTCAAGTGGGTGAGAAACTGGTTGCGGGGTAGGACACAGAGTCCAAATGAATGGATCGTTGTTGTCCTGATGAAATGTGGGCAGCGGTGTACCCCAGGGGTCTGTACTTGGCCCAGTGCTGTTCAATATCTTCATCAATGACCTGGGTGAGGGGGTGAACAGCCCACTGGCCAAGTTTGAGGATGGCACCAAGATATGGGGTTGTGTGGACACACCCACAGGTAGGCTACAGATACAAGCAGACCTAGACAGGCTGGCATCTTGGGCAGAACGGAACCAGATGAGGTTCAACGTAGAGAAATGCAAAGTGCTGCATCTGGGAAGGAAGAACCTTCAGTACACCTCCAGGCTGGGCATCACTAACCTGACCATCACTACAAATGAAAGGGTTCTGGGGGTAACAATAAACCCCAGCATAAATATGAGCTGGCAATGCAATGCAGTAGCCACTAGGGCCAATAAAACTCTGGCATGCATCAATTGATGCATCTCCTGTAAATCCAAAGAAGTGATTGTCCCACTCCACTCAACATTGGTGTGGCCGTAGCTGGAATATTGCGTTCAGTTCTGGGCACCGCACTTCAACAAGGATGTGCTAAAGCTCAAGAGGGTCCAGAGAAGGGCCACCTGTATGATCAGGGACTTGCATGGCAAACCATATGAGGAGAGGCTGAGGGATCTCGGACTCTTCAGCCTAAAGGAAAGAAGGCTGTGAGGGAACCTGATTGTGGCTTACCACTATATCAGAAGAGTAAATCAGGGGCTCGGTAAACAACTGTTCACCAGGGTGCCCTGGGGGAAAACTAGAAACAATGGCCACAAACTCCTGGAAGATAGTTTCAGGATGAACATTAGGAAAAATTTCTTCACAACTAGGGTGTCCAGACTATGGATCAAGCTCCCCCCAGATGTGGTGCAATCATCTACCCTAGAGGTCTTCAAGAGAAGACTGGATGGTCACCTCGCTAGGGTCACCTGACCCCAGAAGTCTTTCCCTCTCATGAAGGGGGCTGGACCCAATGATCCTTTGGGTCCCTTCCAGCCTTGTAATTCTATGATTCTTGTATGGAAGGTTCTCTTCAATTTAACTTTCTATCTACAAAGCAACATTGAAAAGAGCTTTCCAGGCAGGCAGATAGTCAGGGAGTCGCAACGGAGATGAGAGGGAGGCAGATAGGGATTCTATTTCCTTTTGCACACCTAAAAGTCAGTCTTGTAGCCACATACTTGGAAGTGTTTGGTGTGTACTCCATAGACTTCAGGACAGCAAACATGCATGTGTGGACTGCTCAAGGACCGGGCACATATGTGACAGGGAATGGGTACATATACATGTCCATTCTGGATATGCAAGTCAAAGATGTAGCAGCCTAGAAACCCACAGCTAACAGGGGGAGGAGGCTACAGCACTTATCTAGGTAGCAGAAGACACAGATTGCATAAATTTCATAGACATTAGGGCTGGAAGAGACCTCCAAAGATCATCGAGTCCAGCCCCCTACCCCAGGGGCAGGAAGTCAGCTGGGGTCATAGGATCCCAGCAAGATAAACATCCAAATTTCTCTTGAAGGCTTTCAAAGTAGGTGCTTGAACCACCTCTGGTGGCAGTCTATTCCAGACCCTGGTGGCTCGGACAGTAAACAAGTTCTTCCTTATGTCCAGCCTGAAACTGTCATGGAGGAGGTTGTGACCATTTGACTTTGTCACCCCTTGGGGTGATCTGGTGAACAGATGTTCCCCCAGATCCTGGTGAGCACCCCCTATAAACTTATAGGCAGCCACCAGATCATTCCTGAGCCTGAGCTTTTCCAGGCTGAAGAGTCCCATAACTCTAAACCTCTCATTGTAAGGTCTGTTTTCCTGACCTCTGATCATGTGTATGGCTCTCCTCTGGACTCTCTCAAGCTTCTCCATATCCTTTATGAATTGTGGAGCCCAAAACTGGATGCAGTACTCCAGCTGTGGCCTCATCAAGGCCAAGTACAATGGGAGAATGACGTCCTGGGATTTGCTTGAGAAGCATCTATGGAT
>NW_005841847.1:1678718-1689113 GCF_000455745.1 Alligator sinensis | reverse complement strand
GTTGTGTGGAAAAGTATTTTGTGAAGGAAGGCCGGTGTTTTGCTTGCTTTTTTAGCCACAGCATCACATTGATGGCTCAAGTTCATCGTGTGGCCCATCATGACCCCCAAGTCCCTTTTGTCCATAGCGCTAGCCAGCGTAGCACTGCCAAGCCTATAAGCATGCTGCGAGTTTTTCTTCCCAAGGTGGAGAACCTTGCATTTTTTGGTGTTAAACACCATTGTGTTCTTGTCCACCCATTTCCTGAGCCTGTCAAGGTCAGCCTGGATTTCCCTCCTGTCCTCAGGTGTGAACCCTTTACCCCAAAGTTTGGTGTTGTTGGTGATGTTGGCCAGTCCCCTTCTGATACCAATGTCCACATCATAATGAAGATGTTGAATAGTGTTGGGCCAAGGACAGCGCCTTGAGGGACCCCACTGGTCACAGCGCACCACAATGATTCACTTTCATCAACCACCACCCTCTGGGTCCAACCACCGAGCCAATTCCCCAGTTAGTGGATTGTGGTGAAGCCAAGGCCGCGGTTGGCCAGTTTTACTAAGAGGTGATCATGGGATACCAGATCGAAGTCTTTTTTAAAGTCAAGATATATCACATCAATCTCTTCTCCCTTGTCCAGGTGATAGGTCACCTAGTTGTTGTCCCAGCTGCCTGCGGAGGGTTCGGGATTGAGAGTGTAGTCAAGGGTAGAAAGGTAAGAAAGGTTTATTGACTTAATAAAAACACGACTACGCAAAGATAACAAACAACAGACAGACAATAATAATTCACATCGGTAACTTATCGGCAGTCCCCTCTGATGCCTGATGTACAACAAGTTTCTCTTCTGCAAAGCTCAGCGAAGTCAGACAGCGCTGATCAGGGACACCTGAGGGGTACCAAGGACCCTGGTATTCGGTCTTTGGGCTCCTCAAGGTCCACAGGCCCACTGATCCAGGCCAGCAGCTAATCTTATATCAGTACTTCTTTCATAGAGCTACATCTTCCTTCAAAATGATTTCCAGATGTGCCAGCCAATTTATAATTTCTGAGCTATGCTGATAAGTTACAGCCATTCAGATTCTTTTTACTTCAACTGTCCTTAGACTGACCAATAGCAGTACAAGCCTTGCATTCTTTTGATAAGGTTAATTTTAACTACACCACAGAGTCTTACTACTTCAAGGCTTTGCTAAATTTACTAGGCCTTACTTCATACAAGGCCTTACTACATCTTAAACTTAGCAACAACATATAGTTTAATATCTAAACAAATGACAGAAAAACACTTGGTCTAATCTTCATAGAGCCTTCAGCAAGCACCTTTATCACACAGACAATATTTTCAGCTGTCACAGTCATAAAAGGAAATAAGATTGATCAAGCAAGACCTACCCACAACAAACCCATGCTAGCTATCTCTCAGAGTGCTGCCATCAGCCAGTCTGGTAAGAATGGTCTCTTCGATAATCTTTTCTAAGACCTTCTCCGGGATAGAGGTCAGGCTGATGGGCCTGTAGTTTGCCAGATCCACTTTCCTCCCTTTCTTGAAGATAGGCACCACATTGGTCTTCTTCCAATCTTTAGGCACTTCACTAGAGTGCCAGGAGTTCTTGAAGATCCATACCTGGAGTTGAGCTATGATGCTTGCCAGCTCCTTGAGTACACTGGGGTGTAAACTGTCAGGGACGGCTGACTTGAAGGTGTCCAGCCTCTCAAGGAGCATTGATGAAGGGCAGGGAATCTCAGCATTGATGGAGGGCAGGGCATCTTCCTCACCTGGGCCTCCCTGTCCCGTAATGGGCAGGGGCGTCCCATGGGACTGGTGAAAAACCGAAGCAAAGTACCCATTTAGCAAGTTTGCTTTTTCCTGGGTATTGGTTGTCAGTTGTCTCATCTGGTTTAGCAGGGGTCCAATGTTACCCTTGCTTTTCCTCTGGCTCCCCACATATCTAAAAAAGGACTTTTTATTGTCCTTGATACTTGTAGCTAGTTGGAGTTCAGTTGCAACCTTGGCTTTCCTGATTCACTCCCTACAGGTCCAGACCAGTGCAGAATATTCTTCCTTGGAGATGGATCCAGTCCTCCATCCTTTGTAGGTCTTTCTTTTTAGACACGGGAAGTCCGCTAGTTCCTTGCAGAGCCAAGGGGGCTGCTGTGCCCTTTTGTTGCCTTTCCTCCAAGACGGAATAGACTTTGCTTGTGCATCCAGGATCACTGTCTTGAGAAGCAACCACTCATCCTGAACTCCCCGCCCCTTTGGGTCGTGGTCCCTTAGGGCCTAACTGACATGGATTCAAGATACGTCTTCCATAGTCAGGGTTTAAACTCGTATCTTTCTAACTTCTTATTACAGTACTCTAACCGCTTTGCTGTTGGTTAGGCTTTTCCTTGTGCTAGCTCCAGTGCATCTTTTCAAAATGGCTACCCTGGGCAGCCAAAAGAGGGAAATATGAGGAACCAGGAAGAACAATGCAAACTTGAGAAAAGGCAGTGGGTTCTAGCCTGGACCCTTGCTCTCAATGAGGCAGACATGTCTGCACTATTCTTCATCTATTTTATCCAATGACCATTAAATGTAAGGGAAAATGGCTCCACTTTCAAAGCAGTACTCCTCTTTCTCCTCCTCCTTTGCTCCCTCTATGTTTTGGTTTTTTTTGGACAGATGGTTATTCACATATGCAGCCATATATGTGACCAGCCAGCACCTAGCCTACTGTACAAACTGAGTCGATGCAAGCATGCTTTATGCGTTCATGCTGCAGGGGTAATAGAATAACAACCTGTGCACCAGTGCCAAAAATGTGATGTGCATTGTGCATGCTGGAAAACTGCCATGTAGGTGCGCAAAATGAAACAATTTCATGATGAGTCTCTGCCAGTGCATCTAGAAGGTTTCTTCCTGTAGGAAAAAAGGGAAATTGACAATAGCCCCTGGATGGGCAGCCAGTACATCTTGTAATTCCCCTGTTCCCTCCCCCATACACCTCTAATGTGTTTTTTGGGGACAGAACATTTTTTTAAACCCATACAGTAAATTGAGGAACTGATTTCAATTTTCTGGACTGAGGTGTATCTGCCAGAATGGGAAGCTTAAATTTGATTTGGGAAGCTTACTTCCTTGTCTAGGTTTTGCTGCATATGCTTTTGTAAAAGGAGTTAGGTGTCTTATCCAGGTGAACTGTATGGAATTCAGTCCGTGAGGTTAAGTGCCATCTTTGGAATCTAGGGAATATGCAAGGAGTTCTTACCAAAAGAGTCTAGACAGCAAGGATGAGCATTCTTCTCCGTGGGAGCTCAAGTGTCTCTTGGAGATCCATGGTGGGCAGAAGAGTACATCAATGCACCACTGCCTTACCAGGGCATTTATAAGTGTAACCCGGGTACACCCAAGGGTGTGCCCTATTTTCAATAGGAAGGGATGGGTAGACAGGAGGGGGTGCTGAGAGGGATGCCAGAATTTCAAGCAGATCCCTCTTTCCTCTATAGAGTTAGCCCAAGCCCAGAGTTCTTAACTATATACAATTTATTGAGTTATGATATACATAAACATAAAACTAAATATCATATACACATATTGACAGTGAACATTAACCAATAACCAAGGTCAGACCTGAAATAACACTATTTACAACATCACAATACAGCATTTCAATTGCAAAATATAAGGCGCAAACATGAACAATCTTAAAAATATTTATTTCCTTAATATAGTCCCTGACCCATGGCAAGAAATAGCCCTCTTTCCAATGGAGTCCCTTGGGGGGTGTCCAGGAAGCACCAGGGGCCCCTCCCCTTAGGGCCTTGACTAGGCAGGGCGGAGGGGGCTGCTCACCCAGCCCCTTCTCTGCGTTTGTCCGCCCCAAAAATCCTTCCTATGTGGGACCCAAGGGATCAATGACTCCCATCCCCTCAGGTGGCAGTGGTCAGGGCACAGCTCAATGGGGTCTCTTCTGCTGGAGCGCCTCTCCAGGCCTCTCCTGCACCACTGGGATCCTCTCCACCTTGTGCCCCGTTGTGGGCACTGAGGGCTCAGCTCCTCTCAGCTGCTGCTGACTCCTGGGTGGTGAGCCTCACACTGCAGCACTACCATTTCCCTATGTCCTGGCTTGGCACTGAGGGCTCTCTTAGCACAGGCCGGGCCCTTCAGGCTCTGACCAGCCGTCCTCACGCCAGGTGGCTAACCCAAGCAGCATCTGCTGCTCCCTGGCTCGGGCCTGTGTGCTGCCCTGCGCACCATGGGACCTGGCTGCTTGCTGGGAGATGA
The DNA here is from genome assembly GCF_000455745.1 of Alligator sinensis. Lineage (NCBI taxonomy): Eukaryota > Metazoa > Chordata > Crocodylia > Alligatoridae > Alligator > Alligator sinensis. Next base: position 1,684,867 of record NW_005841847.1, on the reverse strand, counting down.
GGCTGGAGCTGCCTCACTGGGGGCCCCAAGGCCCTGCCAGGGTTGCAGGCTCAAGCCACTGCTTGCAGCTCCCAAAGCCTGGGCTCCGTGCACCAAACTGTGCACCGTGATGGGTCCAAGCAGTCTCACACTAATTGGATATGTCTGCATGGCAGAATGCAGTGCTGGGACAACTCATGTGATTTAAGTTAAAGCAGATTGGTACAAACCGGCCTTTTCTACATGAGACGTTTACTGCACTGCTGACTAATTAACATCTCAGTGTCCACATGTACAGCCCTATTAAGGTGCACCAAACTAATAAACTCTGCAATGGGATCCTACTGCAGAGTTTTTTGTGTGCAGCAGCACGTGTAGAAACTGAGCTGGATGGCTGGGAGACAAGGGTGCCTCAGTGCCAGGGCTACCTGCTGGCTAGCCCCACACTGAAGCATGTTCGTGTCCCAGCCAGCCCTCCCCAGCAGATTGAGCCCAGTTAGAGCAGCCCCAGGCTGGCAGGCTGACCCCCTAGGCCCTCTGGCAGCCAGGGCTGCTTCAATCCAGCTCAGTGTGCTATGGTTTGGGTGCACCTGCAAACCTCACACCCTGGAGCTTTATGGGAGCAATAAACTGCATATATGAGACACTTTATTGCACAGTAATTGGCCCTAATCATAAGTAAATTTGCTACCTGTAAATGCAAGTAGCATATTTACTCAAGATTAGTAACTGCAGTTGCTCATGTGTAGACCCCTGACCAGAAGCAAATGTACTCCAGGGAAGCAGGGGGGAAGAAGATTGAGCCCTGCCCCTGGGAGTTGCCTGCTGCCAGGGCACAGAGACAATGCCCCCTGCCTTGGCAGTAGGGAGCTCCTAGGCCCTGCTCTGCGATCATAGGGCCGGCACTGGGAGATCCCAGCCCAAGCTGTGTGGTCGTGGGACCCAGTCGCTCCCCACAACTGGGGAGCTTGTTTCTTGCCCAGCACCGTGATCATGGGGCCAGCACTGGGGCTGGTGCTCCTTCTCTCCCAGCCTGAGCCCTGTACTGGTGGAATCCGGGCCGAGAGATCCTTATCTCCAAGCACCAGCTCTGAGTTTTGGGGCCAGTGGTGGGAGATCCCCAGCCAGGGGCTCACTGATAGTTGCCCCACTGGTGGATCGAGGCAGAGGGCTGGGACCTGCCTCTCCCCTGCAGCTCTTTCCAAACCCCCTTCCCCTACTTAGGGAGCTGGGTCCCTGCTGTCAGGGCAGGGGGACATTTTCACCACCCTGGCAGCAGGCAGCTCCTTAAAGGCAGGGAGTAATGTCCCAGCCCCCACCAGGAGACAGCTGACTCCTTGCCCAGGGCTCCCTGCCAGTCCCTAGGCTACCACCCTGGGGGGGGCTAGAGCTCCCCCTGGCGGCTGCAAGGGGCCAGTACAGGGCCAGTGGGGGCAGGAAATCTGTTCCTTAGACCCTGAACATGTAGATGATTATCTGGGAGTATTTACTCATGAGTAGTTTACTTGCAAGTTAACTGCTCCCAGATTAAATGCACATGTAGACACACCCACTGTGATTTCAGATACATTCTCAAATACTGCAAAATGCTATGTTTTCAGCTATCGCTGTGTCAAAGAGAAAACTCATGTTTGCATTACTCCATGGTTTCAGGTTTAGGAACTAATCTACAGTGAAAAAAAATGTAGTGAAGGAACACAGCAAGGGTCATCTCTGGCTTTTGTGATGTCATCTTTGATCACATAAATGACACATTACATGTTAATCTTCCACTACATCTTTGCAGTTAACAAAGAGCAGAGTGGTTTATAAAAGGTTTTTCAGAGATGATGGTAGAGATATTTTAGTAAAAACAGTTATACTCATGTAGTTAGTCTGTATTTGTTAAGATTTGAGACACTACTCAAATTCTCAACCATCTTCACCCAGGTAATGGTCATTAAAATACCAAAACAACTGCATCTATAATACTTGGTCGGGTTGTGAATGGTTATATCCAAAGAGGATGACAGTCAGTTTAGTAAATTAATGATCATTGGTTTTAATTTTGCAGTGTTTATGTTTTCCTCAGTTTATCATAATATTGTAGAGAATAATTCTTTGTGAAGGGTACCAATCTCTTAGCTATGTGATAAGTGTATTTCTTTACACATTCTTGGTTGTAGGCATTTAGTGAAAATTAAAAAAGGAAATAAAACTCTAGCAAAATCCCTTACCACCCGAGTGAACACAAAAATTAATAATCTCAGAGAGTCTGTATTAAACCTGACACAGCGAGCAAGGCAATATGGTACAAAGTCTATCTTTACATTTATTGGCAAATGTGTATAGATATGATTCATATAAATTAATCCTCTATTTCATTATAAGGAAGGAATTATGTCTGTGGTCAAAAGGGTGGGGTACAGTTAATCTGATTTAGCACAGCATGTGAAAAATTAATTGAAAGTCAGAACTCCATAGTGTTTATTATAAAGTAATTTCACACCAGCTCAGGATTAGCATGGTAACAGGTGACAATAGGTCATTACTATGTTAATTGAAAGACAGCATGCTTTTGTAAAAAAAAGGAGAAAAAAAAAAAGAAGGAAAATATTAAAATGCAATATTTTATCTTAGATTCAGTTGTGGTTCTGTGGGATACATAAGAAAGGGAATATATCTTCTAGAAAGCTGGTTGGCTTTCTGGTGATAACCTAGCATTGTTCACAGTGACTTGAAGCATGGCAAATATTTGTGTGACACTGTTTCTTTTTTCATACAAGCTAGCTGCCTTGACTTCCACAAGAGAAAGAGAAAGATATATCCCAAAAAACATTTAGAGCCTCCAAATTTTGGCCATTAATCCAGTAAAGCTGAGCAGAAGGGAATATTGACTAAGTTTTCTCATCTCTTGCTTACTTGAAGCCACTATAGTTCCAATAGGTGCAGACAAAGCTCCTGTCACTAGGAAGCAATGCAATTTGCACTAGTGTTTAACAGAAGGAAACCCCATTTTGCTCCTCGACAAGAGGATTAATAAAATAAAATGACTGGCAAACCACCAATGGAAAATAACCTGTCACTTTGACAGCACACTGAAACATGAAGCTAAGGCAAACTCATCCTTCCACTTCAGCTGTAATTCCATTATACTGATTCTGAATGGGAATGGGTGCCTCACCGTTCTCTGCTGTAGTTCTTTTGTGAAAAATGACAGACAAGGATGTATAGGCATTTCCTATTACAGGCAGAGGATCGGCATATGCAGCACTGAACCACATGCCTCATTCCATTGAGTGAAATAGGGTAGCTATTTTCCTATTTTATTTGCATAATGGTGAAAGGTGTTAAATCAGTTTCATGGACAGAAGATCATTCCACAGGTCCTCCTGGTTGACAGAACATAAAAGACGGTGTGTGTGTGTATGTGTGTGTGTAAGAAGAAGAAAGGGCTCTCTATTAGCTGCGATATCATAAAAAGGACCTTTGCTAATGGCCCGTTATAATTTAAACAGGCATCCACTCTGGAAGAAAATAATACAACTATCTAATGAAGCCAGACACCTTGCTCAAAGTAAATGGAATTCAGAAGCACAGCTGGGACCTGGAAATAGGGAACTGTGATTTTATTTCTTGGAAGAAGAATTTAACTTCTTCCGATATACTCCTGCAGCCTGATATATGAGTTGCTGAGGAATGTGACCTTTCTGCTCACCCTTCTTCTGAAAAGTTTGCAATCTAGCCTGACACAATCTGTTGTAATATGTTAATTTCAACACGGCACTGCCACAAATACTAAGCATGATCTCTAAGACCTTTACCCTGAGAAATATAGTCCTTTCAGACATAGCTCTCAGCTCTAAATATCCCGATTAAAGGAGCCCCTCCCTCCCTCCCTTTCTAAATGAAGGTCAAATTGAAAAGAAAAAGGAAAGGAAAGCATTACAAGAAAAATGTAAATGCCACTCTTGCCCTTTACTATAACAAAAGCAACACCGTTAGAAAATGGTGCCTTGGCTTTTAATGGAGTTTAATGTACAGTACAAAGTGATGGGGTCCTCTGGGAAAAACATCAAAAGATGAGAGCTGTCATAAGAGTGTGTGCACCATGCAGCTAAAATAGCAGCTCAATGCAAATCTCTTAGCAGCAAGGTAGCTGGGGTAAGCTTACCCTCTATGTTTAGAAAAAGCCTACATGATAAAAACTTGCAAAAGAAGCTTACAGAGGAAGTTAGAAAGAAGTTGTTTTGGCTAGAGATCTGAGCATAGCTAGATTTGAATTTTTCTGATAAGAGGATAGTCTTTACTGAAGGAGAGATGAAAGGGACAGGGCTCTACCTTCAAGGCACTTTTCAAGAAAGTGTGTCTGAGCCCAGCATGTTTGTCCAGTTGTAATGGTGAGCTTTTATAACAATTTACTCAGATATTTGTTTGCTTGTTTGGAACAATAGGTTGAGATGAAGAAAAAGTAAAAAGACAACTACCCCTGCCTGGAATTATAGTTAGCATCAAATAGAAGAAACATTAACTAATTACACTTCACAGCAGGTAAGCAGGTCAGCCTTATCACCATCATCTCTCTGTGATGGATAAGGAAACTCAAATAGGAAGGTGAAGTGCCTTTCCTAAGGTCAAACAGTCATTTGGCAAAGCCAGGATCAGAATCATCAGCCCACTGATTCCCAGCTCTGCAGGCATTCTTCCAGGTTACTCATCTCTTACAAAAACCATTACATTAGAGACAAGAGATTGTCTTGCAGCCTCCCTGCCAGCAGGGTCATAGAAAGCAGATGGCTCAGAATAGCAGCCACCCCTTAGAAATCCACAGTGTCTTTTGTAGTTCTCTAATAAGTATGCCCTGAGGTGAGATGGCAAGCAGCTCAGAGTAGCAGCTAGCTGCTAGGCTACATACTGAGAAGCAGCTTAGATAGTATTGATGAACATCAGGCAGCTCTGAGTGGCAGAAGGTTGGGAATGTTTGAGAGTTTTCATGCAGTGCAGCCAAGGAGAAAGACCTTCAAAGTCTAAGGGTATATCTTCATGGCATTAGCCAGAGTCCTCAGCTCCCTGATATGCCTAGTCCAGATGTGAGTAGTCACCTTGCAAAGCCATTCCTTAATGACTGTGTCCTCGTTCATGCTGCATTCATTCATGTGCTACGAGAACCTTTGGGAGTATATTGCATGGCGTTTTGGGTTGCAGTAAGCTGAGCTATGCTATGATTCTTTCCCAGTGAATGATGAAAGAACTTACCTGTTCTTCTGGTCAAGAAACATGTAGTCTTATTCATTACACAGCTGGGCTGGGTAGCCTAAACTGAAAGCACTAGTGAATTCAGGTGAGAGATTTCTGTGTGTGAATGGGAAGGGTGTTAGAGGCACTGCCTGGTAATAATTTAAGCAACGTTGTATGGTATTCTGTGTCAAAGATAACCCAGAGCATCAGGTCCTCTCCCATTTGGTCTGCCACTGTGAGGATTGTGTTCTGACAGACACATAGGGCATGTCCAGATGAGTATGCATGGGTAGTACGTGGCACTGCAGACTGGTCTGCGGCTCTGCACACCACATGCACTGCACACATGCAGGCATTCCCCATACGGCTAGTTTCCAGCACAGGGAGGGGGAGGTTTGACAATGGGAGATTCCAGTGTCAAAAAACCCCACACCTAAATGCAGGGCAGCACACATGGCATCAGCACGTGCCGCCCAAAACTGGAGCCTGGTTTACTCGCTTTAGGCTTAATACCAGAAAAAACTCCTTCACAGTCAGGGTGTCCAGGATGGAATAAACTCCTTCCAGAGGTAGTGCAGTCACTTACCCTGGAGATTTTCCAAGAGGAGACTGGACAGTCACCTCTCTGGGGTCACTTGACCCCAGTTGTCTTCCTGCCTAGCGCTGGGGGGCTGGACCCGATGATCTGCAAGGTCCCTTCCAGCCCATAACAATCTATGAATCTATAAATCTATGAATCTGACTAGTTGGAGCCACACTTCAGCTACCAGCCAGGCTTTCTGCTGCAGGATCACTGTGGCTGCAGTCCCTGGAGGCCCCAGAACCACACATGCTGGCCCCAGCCTCCCTTTCCCCACCCAGGGCAATGTGTGGTGTGTCAGAGCACGTGTGCATGGGAATTCCCCAGAGACAATTACCAGTGACACATATAGTGCTGCTGCTGTTTGTACCCA
>NW_005841847.1:1671370-1678708 GCF_000455745.1 Alligator sinensis | reverse complement strand
TTCCTGCTCATTGGGATGCACCCTCAGGCAGCACCTAATCACCAAAGGCAAGAACCAAGGTTAAGAACCTTACATTGGGCAGGTCTACGTGTGCACTTTGCTCTGCAGGGGCGCTTGTGCACATGATGAAAACTGCCCTTTTTTGCAATGTAATTGTGTTACAGTTTTCACATATGTGGGGTTTTTTTGGTGATTTATATATCTTCTTTGTGATTCAAAGTAAAACACATCCCGATGTATTTTAGTTTCAATTGCCGCAAATATTAGGCGACTAGTAGGGGAGGCATGGGGAGGGGGAGAGGGGAATGTACCCCCTCAACAGGGCCATCCCCACCGCCGCCATCTGCGGGTGCTTGCCAGCTCTGTCCCCACTGCCGCTGTCTGCAGGTGCTTGCCAGCTCCATCCCTGCTGCCGCTGCCGGCTTCTGCAGGTGCTCCCCCAGACTCAGGAGGCACCAGTCGCTCACGCCACAAATTAAATTGATGCGTCTGTGTATCTGTCATGTGAAAACAGAAATGTACTCAATGACATGTAGTGAGCCCCTTTGTTCACCAGATGTTGCTTCAAATTGCAGATAGGAGGGGAAGAGGATACCTACAGTTTTTAGGTACTTTGGTGTAATGTGTTCTTTCGGATGCATGCCAGGTGTTGTGGTACACCCAGCCCAACATTAATCAATCTTCTGTTCTCCTGCATTGACAGCTGTTCCCCTCCATCCCCGGTCATGGCCTGGACTGGGTGACAATGGCCCCATCACCATCACCATAATCTGCATGCAGCCCGTAACCACCACGCAGTCGTGACTGCACAGGCTTATCCCACAGTCAGACCCATGGGTGCTTCTGCAATGGCAGTAGGCATCCCTTTACTGACAACATCACCGCCACTAGTGTTAACACATTTCCAGTTCCAAAAAAGTACTGCCCAGGCCCTGCCCATTCCAGTGTGCCTCACTCCCAAGCCAGGCACCCCTGGCCCTGCCACTGCCCCTCACTCCCAACCTGCAGTTCCCTGCCCCCCTGTGCCATGTTGGTGCTGCTTGAGGTATTTATTGTGTACTGTGTACACATGCATGACAATTACATTAGAGTCGACTAATTTACTGCACTGTCAGATAGTCCCATCAGACACAATTGCTATCTGACAATGGAGTAAATTACTGTGTTTAATCACGTGTAGATGGTGACATCTGGATTAATTTACTCTGACTTAATCTGCACTGGAGTTTATTCAATTGCATTAATTTCACATGTAGACATGCCCAATGACACCAAATCCCCATAGGCAGAAACACATCTTAGGACCTGAAGGTGACATAGGTTCTTCCACCCCCCTTAATTTCACCCCACTTTTTATCTCAGCTCTGGTATACACTGCTCTCTTCTCAGACCCGCCTCTATTTAAAAAAGACATGAAAAAAAAAAGATTAACAAATGTTCAGCAATACTGGCACATAGATGGTGGTAGGAGTGCAGTATAAATATAGTAGGGAGATCGATGAGATAAAATAGATCAGGAAGCTGCAACAAATATGAAGCTGCCACAACAAATGTAACGGTGTGCTTTCCCAAGGGTATTATTTCCATACACATTTGTCCTCTGCTGCCCTACACATTTGTTCTCTGCTGTCTTTCCTTATTTATTTTGCCCTCCCTTAATCTTAGCACTAATGGTCTAAATTAGACTCTAAACTCTTTAGAGAAGGGCTTATATCTTCCTACCTGTAAAAGATAATATATCTGTGTGTGTCAATGGTACTACATCCTTTATAGATTTGGATAATATCAATACCTGTATGTGGCTTGGCTTTAGCTCAGTGACAAAACCTGAAATGGAATCTGTTAAACTAATATCCTCAGCTACATTGGAGACAGTTTCTTCCTGATCAGGGGTTGTTTTTTGTTTGTTTGTTTTTTGTGGTGGGGAGGGGGTTATTGTTTCAAAGTGTCCCAAAAAGAGCAGACATAGCAAAGAAGCTTAAGAAGGTGTGGATTTTACTTCATGGAAATTGAGCATCCATGAGCTGACTTCTCTCCTGGGATAATGAAATTTCACATGTAGCATTTGTTGTTCTGGGATTCATAAAGGTTATCAGGCAGGCATTTATAATAAAAGTTCTTCCTCCTTTTCCTGGCATGCATTGGGAAGATGGGAGTGCTATCAGTTTGACATTTCTGTCAGAACTGGTATTTGAACCACTGGATGATTCTGACAAATGCCACTGCTGTCATCTGCTGCTCAGTTTTAATTATATTTGACTGAAGCTTTCAATGGCAGCAAGCAGAAAACTTAATTAGTTGGTGTAAAGGCTGATGTTCAGAGTTTGAGGAATCCAAACAGCTTTGCAGCATTTATGTACAGTATCTGCCATTTTCAGCCTGACAACACAAGTAAGAAGAATTAATGGTCCTACTCAGGAAAGGAAAAACCAGAGAAAGATTACAGGAATATACGTCAACAAAAGACAGCATTGCTGTACACAACCTGTCAGGGAGACTGCCCATTTTACTTTTAAAGCAACTTGGTGAGTAACAAACTGCTGTGTTGGCTTGTGGAGAGGTCCAAGACAAATGTTAACGGAATGCAGGCAAAATATTATGAGCTCCTGGGATCACGCAGCAAATGAACATCTGCTACCTTAAAAAGAACGTATGCATCTATTTGGCACCTGATGGCAAGTATCACACTCTGGAAACATGGAGAAGCAGGCATTTTCTCACACACCAATGCGCTGTTCACACAGGCTGCTTTAAAAGATTTTATTAACAATTTATAGCCCCTCACTGTTTGCTTTCAAGGTGCTAATGTGATTAAACTGCTATATTATAGTTTGGAAAAAACAAGCTTTAGCAAGAAGCAATGTCAAACTGCTAATATGATGCAATTACAAATTAGCATAACATTTGCATGTTGGTTCCCCCAATGTTGCCTGTGGTGGGGAAATATTTTGTTTCAGAAAACACAATGCTATTACAGCTGCTTTGGACACTTGATGCAGTTGCTCCAGTAGCTCCAGGTAGGGTAGATGTGCTCTGAGAAGAAAGCCTTTATCTCACCTGTTAGGCTGCACGTTACCCTAGCTGGGGTAGGGGAGGCTGGGGCCAGCAACAGTGCTGGTTGCAGCAGCCGTACCTGGGATCCTGGGGGCCTCAGGGAGCTGCAGCTGCAGTGCTCCTGCAGTAGGGAGCTTGGCTGGCAGCAGGACTGTGGCTCCAGCCAGCCAGGCTCTAGTTTTGGGCAGTGTGTGCTACTGCCAGGTGCACCACCCTGCTTCTTTTGGCATGAGTTTTTTTTTTTACCCCAGAATCTCCCAGCATCAAGAAATCCCCCACGCTGCAAAGTAGTGTTGTGGAGAACACTTACGTGTGTGGCATTGCAGATGGGCCTGTGGCACATACCACCCATCTGTGCTCACCTGGACGTGGCCTTAGGCTGCATGGTTGGAGCTGTACTGCTGTCTGTTTTATCTTTGTAATCATACATATGAACACAGCATATTGTCTAGGTGATATTGAGGAAAACTGTTTTATTTCATAGATAAAATGTGACAAGTTTCTACATCTGTGTGCTACAGTCATAATCCCACAGTGCAGTACAACTTTTATAGTCAACAGGATTGATTTGCTCTAGTTGGACTTGTCTAAGACTGTTGCAATACATTACGTTTGTCACACGTTAAATGAGTATTGTGTGACAAATCATAACATGGCAGATATTAAACTAGTAAAACTGGCCATTTGTACATGCCACGGGGGTTTACTTCAGTTTAATTGTCCCTAAATTAAAGTGGTGGGTTTTTAAAAACAACCCTCCAATTTAGGGCAAAGTAAACCACCGTGGCATGTACACAAGGGTTGGGCCCAATCCTTACCTGCCTCTCCAGCGACAGGGAGGGGAGGATGAGCTGCTGGCAGGCTGAGTGGTCCCTGAGCTGTGCGGGGGGAGGCTTCCCTCTGTGGCAGTGGCAGTGCCCCTTAGGTGGCATCTGCCTGCAGGCACCTAGCCTGGGTGGTCCCAGAGGGCACCGCAGCTGTGAAGGGAAGCACCGAGCCCCCACAGAGCTCAGGCAGGCAGGCAGGCTCCGGGGAGAAAAAAAAAAGACCAGGCTTGCTGCTTCTTTTTCCTTTCCCTTCAGTGGAGCCTGCCTACTCGGGCTGCTGCTGGGCGGCCTGTACAACCCCTGAGCTGCATGGTGCCTGGTGCTTCCCTCCGCGGCTGTAAGGTAGCAAACTAAAACACTTCGGACATGTTTTATTTCACTGCATCCCAAAGTCATTTAATACACATTACGTTGCCAACGTGTAAACAGCCATGCCATTAAGGGCATTACACTGCCAACATGTAACATGCCAACTGGTCACATGTTAAAATTATTGTAGGATGCTTTCACCCCAAAAAGAATTTACTGTTTCAGTGATAAACTTTGTGGCTTATCCACCATTTTTATCCAGAGTGGTCATTTGTACACACCACAAAATTGGCCTTTAAAGTTGCTTAATGCCCTTTTGCACCACTTTAATGGTGCAGCTGTTTACACAACTTGTTGTGCAATACTCACATTTCACACTCAACAAACGTGATGTCTGTCAGGGGCCTAGAGTTGCAAAACTTTTAAGCTATAATTTATCATTGATGGTTTAAAAAAAATCTGGATAAGGTTCCTATATAACACCCTCCCCCACTGCCAGCTCTGAAATATCTGTGTCACAACCTTGTCAAGCTCCTTCTGTTTAGACAGTAACCAAGCTACTACATTGTACTAGACAGTAACCAAGCTACTACAATCTACTAGATCCATGTGATCCATACTATCCTTCCCCATACTACCTTTTCATCCACACTGAAAATCCCTACATTTTTTTCAGGGGCAATTACAGCTCAAGCCCATGCCCCTTGCTTAGGCCAGTGGTTCTCAACTGTTTAGACTAAATGCACTCCTCAGTAGACTCAAGGCAACCTTGGAAAATACCACCTCTTAATTTTTGCTCATTTTTTGACTACAAAAAAATAATAGAACAATTCTTCTGTTGCAAAGATCTCAGAAAGACCTCAACAGGTCAGCATGTTTTTAACACTATGGATTCCTATTTGAAATCTCTGGAGTTAGCTTGTAAATCATGTTTTCCCATCTAACAGGGTTAACAGGGCAGGGCACTCTGCATCACCCTTGAAAGCATCTCAAGGAACCCCAGGATGTTACAGCATGCTAGCTGAGGATCACCGACTTAGGATCTGAGTGGGTGCATCTACATGAGATGCTGACTGTACAGTAGCCAAATAATACTGCACAGTAGTACATCGCAGCACCAACAGTGCTAATACACTACTGCACAGAATTATTAGGCTACTGCATAGTAATGTCACTTAAAAGGTGTTCACTGGTGCTACTGCGCAGTAACTCTTGTTACTGTGCATTTATTTAGTACTTGATTATACATTATACATATAGTATACATATTATTAGCTGTGCAGTAACCTGATTATACAAGTACTAAATAAATGCACAGTAACCACTGCACAGTAGAGTCTTGTGTAGATGTGCCCAGTATGTACCTACCTCAGCTACTATCCACCTCTCTACATGATCAGTAGCAAAAAGTTATTGCTGCAGATACAAGCAATCCTCCATTGGCATTCCCACAGTTCCTGCAACTAGTCTTATGGCCCTTCTGCATACTCCCGTTATAATTTAGAATTTCTTGGCTGTGTCTACAGAAGATGCTGACTGCACAGTAGCCTATGACGACTGCGTAGTAGCCCATGACAACTGCTCAGTAGCCCGTGATGACTGTGCAGTAGCGTCATGTAGCAGGAAGTGGGACATGACGCTACTGTGCAGTAGTCTTGGATTACTGCACAGTCCACATCATGAGAAAGCCATTTGATGATGCTACCGTGCAGTAAGTCTGGTTACCGCACAGTCATTAGTACTTGTTTATACAAGTACTAAATTACTGCAGTAACTACTGTTCAGTTAGTGTCTTGTGTGGACATGGCCCTTGAGCATCTGTTGAGAACAGCACTAAATAGGATCCATATTCAGAAAGCTGTGGACCTATATTTTTCTATTCAGGTCCACAACTTTCTAAATCCTTGTTCAGAGTTTAATCCCTCATTTTCCTTGTGGACTGCTGTAGATGGGGAGCAGAGCCACTACCAGCTTCTGACTGCCAGCTATCTCCTGTTCTGCCAGGCTGGGGCTCCGCTCTCAATGTGCAGCTAGCTGGCATAAACAGCAGTCACATATTGGTGAATATCTGAAGGAGATACTCTAAGTGCTAGGATTTCCGTTGCAGCAGCAGGGTTATTCACTGTCACAACATCATGCTGAGCCAATGTGCTCTGTAGGGCATGCATAAGGCTGAATCACTGTACCAAAACCAAATAAAATGATTGTTGAAAGATAGAGGATGCCAACTAAAAATGTAGCAGTGCCTTCAGCCTGTGCCCCTGATATTCACAGCTTGCCAAACTGGTTTCCTGAGCATCAAACCTGCTGCAACTCCATCTATGAGAAGAGGCCTTTGTTTCAGAAAGGAACAGTGAGAAGATGCTCTCACAGAGGTGTCCCAAATGGGAGGGCATTTATGATGCTGTAACCTTTGGGAAACCCATAGCAGCCTGCTTGGCAAGCTGTCACAGCCAGTATCCTCAGAGAATTCTTCCAGGATCTGTTCAACCGCAGAGGTAGAAGCAGAAAAGTGCTGCCCACCATATTTATTACAGTTTTGAGGGATGTTTGGGTATAAAGAAAAAGGAATTTTCTGTTAGGCCAATCAATTCACACTTAGTGGGTACAGCTACATGAGACTCTGCGTCACAGTAGTGACAAGCTGAGGTGATGTAGAGTTGGTAGGCACTAACCGTGACACCACTGCTATGTTGCTGTAGTGATGAGCTACATCACCATAGCTCATTGCTATAGCAATCTAGGGTAAGAAATGACCTGTGTGCCGCTGAAACTGTGCAGGACCAGCGGGTACCAGCTATGCATTTGGGAGCACGTATAGACATACCCAGTAAGGATTTTCAGTTCCCTGTGGTGGGATCAGCTTTACATAAGGATGCAGCTACTTGCTCTCTCACTGCTGTACCTCCTCCCAGCACCATCAGACTACATTTTTTCCAAGATGACCACCAAGAAGAAAAAGTATGTAACCACACAAGCTGAATGATAAATGTTTCGTGGTGTTTCAGTATTGATTTTGGGTACAGCTAACAGTCAAGTGGCACTTGAGCAGCTTATCATTCTTTTTCCAGATCTGTGCCCTACTCTTTTGCACAACTTGCAAATTTGTCATACACAAGAAATTGTAGTCAGCTTATCAGATTAGTTT
>NW_005841847.1:1663705-1671339 GCF_000455745.1 Alligator sinensis | reverse complement strand
AGGGAAAGCTTTGCTACCCCAGCTCTGTAACCAAGAATCTCTCATTCCCTTATATGTTTTGCTGTCACCGATCTCTTAAAAAATCTCCTCTGTCCAGACTGAGGGAACTCCTCCACTGTCCTGGATTGTCATGTTTCTTTTGACTTCAGTAATTTCCAAAATGTTTATACACTGGACAGCTGACCAGCCTAAAAAACAAAATTAGGGAACCCATCTGGTAGAAAAAGCTTCCCTCCCGCACTGCATTGTGGGCAGGCAGTTTGATCTCCACTTAAAGGTTCTGAACATTTAAATTTTTTTTTAAAGAAAAGCAGAAGGGGAGGGACACTTACTATCTGATCTTGCTAATTTTTTGCCTACTTCCTCCAAACATGTTCATAAACAAGAGGATGGCATACAAAAAATGAGAAAAAAGGCCAACTGTGGCATCATAGTGGAGTAACAAGGTCATTCCTTACACATCTAAAATAATACTGAGCAGATTTTTTTTCTTTGCAGGCATTCTGAGATCTGAAGTGCCAGCAATCCCACCCAGGAGCCTAAGTACAGATATTGCCATTGAAGGCAAAGAAAGGCGCACACAAGTAATACCATTGCAGAGCTGCACAGCAGAAGTGACAAATCCAGGGAGATATTGCAAAGAAGCTGGGAGAGGTTTGTGGAATGGGAGACTACAGGAAAGGTGTGGAACAAGAAATTTCTTGAGCATCTGTTGAGAACAGCATGAAATAGGACCCAGTGCCTATATTTCTCTGTTCAGGTTAATGACTCTGTGCAGACCTCTAAGTAGGGCAGGACCTTGTACAGTGTCCAGCAAGTATCTCTTGCAACTCAAAGGGCACATCTACATGTCACCCTGCGGCAACATTGTTACTGCACCATGCTCATTAACTGCCCATACTGCACTATGCGTGTGGCACATGGTTAGTTTAAGCCACTACTTCGCCATAAAGGGACTGTACTTCTATGGTGAAGTAGCTGCCAGTCATGTGTAGACTCACATGATCACTATGTAACTGTAGCACATTGTATGGTGATGTAGTGCATCACTATGGTGAGGTAGGGTGACACGTAGAGGAGCCCAAAGCCCTCTCTCTCCAAGAGCTTAGTTAAGCACAGGGTGCTTTCCAAATGCCTGTTTCTCTGGCATGTATTGTAATCTGACGACTATCCAAAAGTTGGAATCGTTAGTGATTACCTTGGAGCTGGACAAAGACAAGCAATTCCCTCTTATACAACCCTATTCAGAACAACATCTTAAAAGGAGAAGGAAAAGGAATTGTAAAGGGTGCAAAGTGGGCAAATATCATTACCACTGAAGATCACAAAGTCTAAGTCAAATGTCTGCTTAAGCCTAATGGCCCTTCAGGCAAATGTGGTTAAGACATGCCAGTATCTATAGCCGAGGGTCATGATAGAGGCAGTGATACAGCCAGCAGTGGCAGCAGGCTCTTTAGACAAGGATGACAGTCTTTTAGTAAATAAGGAAGTCATCATAGAGTTGGTAGATGCCTGAGGAGGCTGATCCAAGATTTACATGTTCGACTGCAGACAGTAAATAGTTCTAGGAGAAAGGAGTAGATCCTGGTGATGTCAGGTCACAGCTCCTTCCCTTTGTCTCTCTCATCTTTCTACCTCCATAATAAGGTGAGTGGAGATACAGCCAGCTCCACACTTTCAACACCCCCCCCCCCCCCCCCCCCCCCCCCCCCCGAAAGACCAGGTTCCCAATTACAACTGGGTTAATTCAGCACTACCTTCAGCGTGAATGCCAAACAGAGGTCAAACTCATGCCCCTGGAGTGATAGCAAAATACTTGAAACACTCTGCTACTCTACCCAGCCCTACTGAAGGTGTCCGCATTTTTTTCTGCACACCTCACTATTTAATTTATTTTGTATTGTGTTTGAGTGCTAAAGCAGCACATTTACTCTGTGTTAGCATTTGCATTTCTTTGTGTGTATATTTGTGAGTTTAATAAAGACCTCTATTTATTTCAGCACTTCTTATTGGTTGCCTAACTGTAAGGAAAAGGGAAGTGGCACCAAAGGATTTCCTGACATAAAAAAAACAGCAAGCAACCTACATAAGCCAATAAAATGGCACCCTGTGTCTCCAAGCACAGAGAGTTACATTTACATTGATATTTAATTTGGCAAATAAATCACCCTTACCCAATGCAACCCATAAAATTAATCAGGCACAAAATACACCCTCCAGATTTGCATCCCTTTACCTCAGAGGTTTAAGAAACCAAGCACACCCAGTCTTTAAAACCCTGTAACATATCAGCACAACATGTTCCATAGTATTTCACCAGTCCCAAAATAGCACATGCATTAACAATTGTTTTGGCACTGGCAGCAATCCCATGATTTGAGGATGATATGTACCATGGCTCATTGATGAGTTTTGAGATGACTTAATAGTGCAATTCTTGAGCCCCAGGTCTGTCAACAGAAGTTGCAGGTCTTTCGACAGGGGAGAGTAGGTCACCAGCCAGGATTTTTCTCCTTTTCCTTCCTTTGCTCTGTCATCTCTGCTTCAAGGGCAAAATCCCTTACCTCAAAGTAGGCTGCCATGA
The DNA here is from genome assembly GCF_000455745.1 of Alligator sinensis. Taxonomy (NCBI): domain Eukaryota; kingdom Metazoa; phylum Chordata; order Crocodylia; family Alligatoridae; genus Alligator; species Alligator sinensis. The sequence continues at coordinate 1,668,755 of NW_005841847.1, read as the reverse complement.
GACTGTGGCACTGTCGGAGTCAGTCAGCAGCCAGCTCCATCCAGTTCTTGATGGCCATTTTCTTTAGGCATGCCTTCAATCTGTCCTTGTAGTGTTTCTTCTGGCCATCGCTAAAGCTCAGGCCACAATCTGGGTATAGAGCATTATTTTGGGAAGTAATCATTTACTCATTAAATTCACCACATGTAACACAGATGTGCATGCATCTGGCATCCCTAATTTCCCTTATTTCCCTTGACCCTGGACCCATATTATCTATGGGGTGCTTTCTGGTTGGGCAAATCAGTTAAGAAGGCTATTGGTATCCAGGGTCCACTCCACAGAAAAATACACTTTGGCAGAGGAGGTCATGGCAGGCCACAATTAAGCACAGAGCATTTTCAATGCTGGCAGCCCAACAACCCTGCCTCTGCCTTCAGGCTTCAAATCTGCACAGCACCACCATGCAGCAGCTGCTAGGAGTGTAAGACATGTTCTGAGTGATTCCATGTTGTCAGGAAATTCATAAGCTATGACAGAAGAGAATAGGCAGGGTCTCCAAATCTTGGAGGCACCTAAAATTCAGATCTCTGGGGCTGGGGGAGAATAAGGTCCCAGCTGACCTAAGCATGTAAATGCCAGATTTATGCTTTATCCTTGCTCCATATTCCTTGCCACTGCTATTGACACTGAACTTCCCTGTGTGGTCCATCAAGCCCTATAGTAATGTGGAGAGGGACCCCCTTACAATAAATGTATTTATTGCCTCTGTTAGGGGAGCAATGAAATGTTGTGTGTGTTATCAAGGCTGAAGTGCGGTTTGGAATCCCTTTTCTCTGAAAGCTAGCTATTATTACAAGTGTGGTCCTGATGCTCACAAACTATAACAACCTCTGTTATAGCAGCACAAACCTCCACTATAGTTGCAGGCTCCTGTCTAATCAGTAAACTGTCTGAGGAAGCTAGTTTCCAGATTAGTGATAGCAATCCGGTTCTGCACCATTATAGATTCTTTCAGTCTCTTCCTCTACCCTGTCCACATCCAACATCTTGGCACATTTCTGTAATGCCTGAAAGGACTGCTAGCATTCCTCTAATGACTGTTTCACATCATACACTGGCAGAAGGAGCTCCTCTATCAGTTATATGGTTCTGTATCACTGCTACAAATGCCCAAAACTAAGTGCAGTGTTGGCAAGAGTAATTAGCACTTGGATCTCATAGGCATCAATAGGCCTGAGGTAGCATGACTTATACCATGGAGGCCCTGGTTTGGATGGCTTCATGAACAACCAACTCACCTGCTGCGAATACATGGGTGAGGCTAGTTCAGGGTCCTCCCCAGTGGCCACTCTCTAGCACACTGTAGAGAGAATGCCAGAGGTTGGCTACAGAAAGCTGTCCCAAGGTGCCTCCCTAAGGCTTTCCTTCATCTCTGAGTCACATTTTGGGTTAGTCTGGCTGCTCATTATGCAGCCTTTTCTCTCTATTCCAGAGAAGGTCAGCACAGCTGTTAGCAGTCTGGCAGCATGCTCCCTTAGGCAAGGTATCACTCAAACTGTCAGCATCAGTCAGTCCTTGTCTAACCTAACTTTCTGCTAGCCATCATAGCCCAGACAAGAGACCACACTGGTATCCCCATTGATTTGCTATCACCATATCAGGAACTTCCAAAGAGTTCTGGGTTCTATGGACATGACATGCTAACAGACAGAGGAGGAGTGCCCATGTCTATGTGAACTGGCGAAGAGCCTAAATAATCAAGAGGACAGTGCTTCACCGTCATGGAGACTACCAATGTGGATGCTAAGGGCAGAATTTTATTTCACTATTAAGAAATATAGGTATTACTTATGCAATTTTAAAGTATCTAAGGTACCTAACAACATTCTGCATCATCTTGCATAGTTGCCTGAATCATACGTATGTACCTATATGATTTATGATTCTATAATTTCATCGTATACAGTATGAATGCCCAGAGGTATCTAAGTCCATTTATACTCTGTTGTAATTCAACTTAATTATGGATGCACAAAAGTTCTGTATAAATACCCAAATTTTTGGGTGACACAGACCATAAATATTGACTGACACTGATCTGAGACTGCAATGGTGGTCAGTATCTTAATGGTTAAAGGCTCTTGCCATGGACAGGGTGGACCTGAGGAATCCAAGGGTACACCAAACACCCACAAGAGGATTTCACCCTGGCTTGCTGTGTCATAGAACAGCATCCTAATCACGAGGCCCCAGACTACCTTCATGTTGAAGTTAAGCCACTAGGCAGCCAAGAGTGAAAGCATCCTGTGCACAGGAGGAGAACAAGCAAGAGGGAGCCTTACTCTGCGGCTCAGAGAGGGAGTTGCTATGGCCTGGGTGGGATTAGCCCTAGCTTCCAATGTTGCTGTTCACCTCCCCCAGAATCCAGGCTATCTGTATGCTATACTTGATGCAAATGATGTTGCTATTCCCTTTAGTTTTGGCAGGTGACCAGCTACCACCTCCAAACCTTACATCCCCAGGTGGATTCACACCTGGTATCTACAGATGGAGGCACACCCACTGCAACTATTCATTTTAACTACAGCTCAGTAGTAGGCAAAGACTTGGGCATCCTGAAGATATGCTGGTGATGCCTTCAGCCTTCTGTTGATGCAAACCTGTATAGCCCCAAGAAAGTGAATTGGATTTTGTGCTGCAGTAGGCACAATATAATCATTCAGCTATATGCTTTAGGGCCTAAAATGAGTAAAAAAAGTCCTGTAGTTGGAGTCTGGGGAACCCGTTATGCCTGTGGAAGAGTAAAAGAGAACTACATGAGACAGTCAGTCAGTGTGTGCATAATTGCTGAGCCGTGCGATAACATCCTCAGTGGCCATGTGCAGTTCCTGTAGTGCATCACTGAACTTAGTCAGCAGGCAGTCATCAACAATATGTAACATGGTGTGTGTTTTACCACAGCTACAGTCTGGGTTGTCACAAAGATCCCAATGGTCAAGGTTAACCATGCACAGACCTTGCTCTGTCTGGAACCTGTTCAGCAAGGTCCACTGACAACATGGCAGGTTGAATCCAGGTAGGCAGACTGCAGGATTTGTGATAAGGAATATGTTTGGTGGTGATGCTGACCTCCATTCCATGCAACAGAGGGTCCAAAGTGGGTGTCATGATGGTAGATGTACAGCAGGTGGATTTAAGAGATTATCGTATAGCAGCAAACTGGATTGGCATAAATCCCCAGTAGCTTGCTAGTGACAACTTCCCATCAGATATGAGGGGGAACAATGTTGTTCAGGAGTGGGAGCCATGGTAGAGGGGTTAGTCAAAGAGTTCCCGAAATGATGCACATTGTCGAAGATAGCTGCACATCAACGAACTTGGTGTCTAATGACCAATTCCAGACTGGTGCACAGTCCTCTACCGCAGAGTACGAGATGACAAGAGCTGACATCTTTAGGGTTGAGGTTTTTGCACCCCATGATGACCCTGCCAGCTTTTTAAAGTGGTTGTTGCGTTTTTTAACTTTCATTGCTTTTTTTCAAGTGTTCATGATAGCTCAGTGTCTGGTCTAGCATCACACCCAGGTAGGCAGGTTGTGCTTCATACCTCAGCCTCTGGCCATTCAGGTAGATGTTCAGCTCCCAGGAAGCATTGGCATTGTGTAGGTGGAAAATGCTGGAAATTGTCTTAGTGACACTTGGCTAGAGATGCCCAGCCTTGCAGTAGTCAGCCAGCTTTGCAATGTCACTGTTCAGAATGTGTTCTAGCTCAGAGAAAGTCCAGGCCTGAAATGCATAGCAGATGTCGTCAGCATAAATGAATTTCCATGACTGTGCATGAGACGTGTGTGAAGCTGCAATTCTCTGTTTCCATCTATGGCTCTCCTTCATGTATTGCTGCTGTACTCTCCCCACTGAGTGATGATCACCTGTCCCTATTCCACATCTTGGCAATATGTTCAGCTCACCAGCTCTTGTATCTGGATTCAAAGATGTAACCCATACAAACAACTTGCCTTAGTTCCAGCACTAAGAATTTCAAGGAACTAGATTGAGAATGGGGGCATATGAGCTTTCCAGTCCCTAAAAGGAGAACTACACAGACACCACAGAAGCAAACTTTTCAGTCAAGGGGCATTAGAAGATTGCTTCTTAAGTTCCTCCCACCCCTAGGGCAGCCCAATAATGGACAGCCTGCATGCTCTCCTATCAGGGAAGAAAGCAAGCTATAAATGAGCAACTGCCAAGGAGAATCTCTCCACCCCCACAAGTGTGGAAGGGGGTGGGGTGAGAAAAACTGCTCTCTTCACCCCTCCCAGCCCCATCAGATTCCTGATGCCCCTTGAATAGTCCTAAGGAGTCCCAGACCTGTTAAAGGATAGCTGGAATTGGTGCTACTGCTTGAGTGGCCATGGGACTCTCTGAGGTTGCTCAAGTGGCAGAAGCCATGCCACTATGCCTCCCTAGTGCTGTTCAAAGGATGGAGGGAAGTGAGGCTCTTTCTGGAGTTCCTGCAGTATAGCGAGGCAGCTCTGGTCACTGACCCCACTCACAAGAACCAAATTGTTCCTGAGCCTGTGGACAGACTGATTCTTGCCCGTGTTCTAGCTGTGGAGGAGGGGCTTCTTGCCATCACTGTCAGAGCATGGGCAGCCATGGTAGCACTGTGGGAGAGTCCTGCCCTCAACCAGAACACTGAGCATGTGGCAGATGACTGGCTAGAAGAGCTGGAGCTCTGCTTGTTTGTACCTAGGACACCACAAACTGCTTGAATGCCTGTGTGCTTACTTTTTACATCGAGAAAAGGGCATACTTCCTGACACAAATATAATAGCTACCCAAGCCCTCTGTCTGCAGAGTTGGTGCAAAGGGGCGATCTGTAGGAGATGTGCCTGCCACTGTATCATTTTCACCATTTTCATATAACAGGTGTACTTAGTCTTTCTTCAAATGCATTTCCCAACATCCACCTAGAATATCTATGTGAGGCTGCACATCAGTGTGTGGTAGTCTCCTCTTTATGTATGTTGCAGAAATGAGTTCAGTATTCCCTGCGTCTCCAGGCTACC
>NW_005841847.1:1649085-1663674 GCF_000455745.1 Alligator sinensis | reverse complement strand
CTTGGCACTAAGATACAGAACACCTGCCCATGGACTGAAACAGACAACTAGGCATGTACCTGGGGTGAGATGAAAGCAAGTATTACCGCTAAGAGTAGGCATCTGGGAGGCCAATTGGGTTCTGGGCCAGTATCCTCAAGACTGGACAGCTCATCATCATTCATGTATTTCTCATCACAAAATAAAGTAAGGAAGCATTATCCCATTGTACAGATGGGGGAACTGAAGCAAAGAAAGATGAGGCCCAGATCCTCACAGATATTTAAGTTTCCAAGCCACTAAATGCCTTTCGAGGATCTGGACCTAAGTGACATTTCCCAAACACAACTCTAACCGATGACCTATCCTTTCCTTCAGCTGTGATAGTAAAAGTCTGAACCCTATTTCCACTTCAGAGTTACCAGTGGAACTGCACCAGTGATGAATGATGGCTATGAAGTTTGCTTGTGCAAACTCAGCCTTTTAACTCAACTGTCACTGTCACTCATCCTGCTAATGCAGTTACTTCCTTGTAACAGAACACCATTTTACACGGAAGAGTGTCTGGGTAAAATATTATCTAAGGGGGTCCTGAGAATAGTCTGCCTGCCTCTAGCAAAGGAGACTGTATGCTTTTGTCTTTGAAAAGTCCCACTGGTGCTTCCTTTGTGAATGGTTGTAAATTGCTTACTGGAACCAAAATGCCACTTTTTTGTCCAAGTCTTCCTTATTTTACCCTGGAGGTGCATAGCTTAGGTTGATTAAATTGCTTGTTGTGGCTTTCTGACTGAAAGACTGTCTCTACATGCCTGTTTTGGCATAAATATTCAGTAGCTGCTGAGAAAAAGGAATTATTCATCTTCAGTGATATGGACATTCATTCTCTCTTTGGAGAGGTTTAATACATGGTAAGTCTGCAACAGCCTAATTCCCTTACACATAAATCTTTTAATTGTGGAAGAAGATAGGAAAATCTTATGGAACATCTTTTTTTGTCCTGGGGAATCCATTGCTGATGATGTTGCTTTAATAGGACACTTAAGATGAAGACTAATTGTGATTCCTGGAAGTTCATTAGAAATCTTCCCAGCCTTTACCAATGTTTTCACTAAACACCTGTTTTTCCATTTCCTGATCTCCACTGAGCAGAGATATAAAATGAACAAGGTTTCTTGTTCCTTTTCTTATCACTATGAAAATGGTGTGGCATTAGAAACTGCACTTGAAATGGCAGGGGAAATAGCAAGCAAGCAGTAAATATAAAGCCTTTAAAATAAAAGGATATAGATAATATTAAAGTACAAAAACTGTTACTGACATGAATAATTCACTGACTATAGCATGATATAAGTCACCAACTAATGTGCATTACGTGCCAGTTAAAAGTGGATGTGTCTGAAGAAATATGGAAATTGGAATACTTTAATAACTTTCTATATGAAAGATGATGAGACTGCCTAAATGATTAAGAGGAAGATATGTTATAATGAACTAAAGCCACTCGAGTGTAAGGTAATTTTAATTCAAATCTCCATCTGCTTATGTATAATTAAGACTCATTTAACAAGTTAATGCCTAACAGAGAGAACTGATAAGTTTGGTATTAAAGAGCTTAAGAGAAGTAAATTAAACTGTCGAGTTTGAGGAGATTTCGTTTTAATTTCTTACACCTGAACCAAAACACAGTGTTCCAGAGGGTATTTCTTTACTCTAACCATGCAGCCAAGTGCCAAACTTGAGGAGAAAAGGAGGAACAAAACCGAATATCTTCTTTATATTTTAATTTTTGATATCATGTCAAGCCAGGAGTTTGACAGCATCTTTGCTGACATGAATATTTATACCTTTCAACCTGCTCACCGTATAGCATCCATACACCATTAAAAAGACACTTTGCATGCCATCAAAAATATTTATGCATTGGAGAGATTGCCAGCAGGGTTAAATAACCTGTGAAAATATGAGGGATGCCTTTGAAGTGCAAAAAAAGTAATATTTTGATCTCTGGTAAATTTCATGTGATATTCCCCCTGCTTAACTTCCTATTTCATTCTTTCTTCAGACAGCTCCTCTAGAAGGTCCAGCAGTCAAAACAGTGGCTTCAACCTTTTCATCTTTTATCATACAGTTTTAATTCTCTTTTTTGGCTTCTTATCCGCTATGGAGATGAGTTTCTTACATTCACTTTATACTTAAAATTCTCTCTACTCTTGAATTTTTGTCAGCAGAGCCAGCCATTTATTTCTGAATTGCTCCTAGCACTTGTCAATATGTTAAACCTGGTTAGGAATGCATTTTTACAGCAAGTGCTACTGTACACCCAGTTATTTCCTTCTGAATTAAGACAAAATGGTCATTCACTGAAGTATTTAAAATATAACAGAGATGTGGGATCTACATCTTGTTAGTTTTGCATTGGCAGACTTGGCTAAGTCACTTCGAGAGAGATTAAAATCAGGAAAATTGCAGAATGATTTATTAAAAAATAAGTAATAAATCCAACCTAGTAGAAGGAACACATTTTGGTTTAAGTCAACAGAAGGTATAGCAGACTGACACCTTAGATACTAACTGGTTCATACAAGAGCTTTTGAAGGCAACAAGAGCTTTTGTACTTCATTTGATGCTAGGACCCTGCCTTCACTTTTGCCTGACAACAGACTAAATTGGTTAACCAGCACTGTAAAATTCAACAGAAAATAAAATGTTCATATATAAAAATGTGCAGAAGGGACATAACACGTAACATATTATTAACATTGTATAGCCAACTTTTACATTACAGCAACTTTAGTATTTCTATGTCAATATGCCTAGTACAACAACACAACTTAGATATTTAAGGAATGCTGGGCACATCTACACAAGTGCTTTAATGCGCAACAGCCTATTCTACTGCACATTCAAACAGCATGTAAAAAACCATGCTAACACGCTAATGTGCAGTAGAATAAGCTACTGCACATTAAGTGTCACCTGAAAAACGTGCACTTGCACTATTGTGCATTAGCACCGCCTAATGCACATTTATTAGTACCTCGTACTGAAGGTACTAAATTTAATGCGCATTAGGAAAAGTGCATTAATACATGTGTAGACATGACCTCTGTCTCCTTATTGGCTCACTGCTGTAGGAAGAGGCTACATAAAACATTGGTTGTACTTGTATGGTTGAATTCACCCAAAATGCAGGAAATTAATGCAAGCAATTCTCAAAGGGGTAAGAGGTACACTATCTGACTTTTAGTAAACAACAGTCAATTTAGTCTATAAGGCAACCAACTTTAATATTGATGAGTTTTTCCATGCCAAAAAATTCCCCTTTTTCTGGAATACCTTAATATTGAAGATCTTCAACTCTTTTGAACTTTAAAAACAAATTCCAAACATTTACAAGCAACCAGATCTGACTGTATCACAACCCAAAGAGGTGAACAAAGAGATAAGCTTAAATGTGAACCCTGAATATGCCTGCACATTAGACTATGGAGGATTTTCAGCACATATCTTAGTTTTAACTAATATTTATATAATTCTAACTTCACCTTTGTGAAACCATGTTAGTACTTCCTGTTATCACTGAAGATATTCCAGAATCCATTCTTTCATGCAAGCTATGTAAGCTACAGAAGTATTGTTTATATGAAAGCATTGTGAGGTGGATACATAATTAGCTACATCATGAGTAAAGAGTAGCCATCAGTGTCTCAATGTCTAACTGGGAGGAGATATCAAGTAGGGTTCCCTGGGTCTGGTACTGTTTAATATATTCGTTAGTAATTTGGAGCAGGGGACTGAGTGCACACGTGGCAAATTTTCAGATGACATCAAGATTGTTGGAAATGCTTTGAGGGCTTGGATTAGGATGAGAATGACATTGACAAATTGAAAAAATGGTCCAAAATTGATTAAATGAAATTCAACAAGGGCAAGTGCAAAGTCCTGCACTTTGGAGAAAATAACTGCAGGTACAACTACAGACTGAGGAATGACTGGCTAGCAGTACTGCAGGAAAGGACCTGGGGGATTACAGCAGACTTTACACTGAATATGAGCCAACAATGTGCTCGTTGCAAAAATGCTAGTAGCCTACTAGGCTATAGTAACAGGAGTGTCACCTGCAAGTCAAGGAATGTGATTCTTCTATTCTATTCAGTACTAGTGAGACCCCACCTGGAATACCATGTCTGGTTTGGGGTGCTACAATTCAAAAAAGATGTAGACAAATTAGAACGAACCAAGGTTGACATGAGGTGGATTTTGCCAACAGTCTTCAAACAGAACAAAGCAGCTTTACTGAGGATGGTGACAGACTAAAATTACAGGGGGCAGGACAAGGAGCAATGGCCTTAAATTGCAGTAATGGACATTTTGGTTAAAGAGTAGAGAGAACTTTCCTATCATGAGGATGGTTAAACATGAGAGTAGGCTACCTACAGCATGTGCTGAATAGCATCAACTTAACAGTGAGATTTGCTGCAAAGCATTTGATGTGTGGCAATTGTCCATCTGGCCATACTTATTCTTTGGTAAGTGAAAGCTAAGCCATGGCAGTTTATCTGCAATTATGCAAGGTCAAGTTGTCCTTGTTTAATTTTCAGTTACCATGAGGCAGGAACAGTGAGATGGATAGTTACCATTCATCAGCAACTCTACAGTGAGCACCTTCTCTCTGTTAACTCACAGCAAGTTGATTATTTGTCCATACTCTTCCAGAGTAAGAAAAAAGTTACATATATTTTATCATCTATGTACATAAGATATTTTGGTAAGAAATTATTATTGTCTATGTAGGAAGCTTCTCATTTTTTAAAAAGTCCCAAGGATCCTACAAGTTTTCCCCATACCCGTGGCCAATATTTCTCATTAGGCAGTTGAGGGATGTTAGAGGGCATGTGATACTCCTTCCCAATAAGGTTGAGTGGCTGGATTTGGATATTCAAAAAAAAAAATCCCATGATTTGGCATCTTTTTAGTTAAAAGGCATTTTTATTTAGGTTCCTTTCCAGAAGAAAATTGTTTTTTACTAACAAAAAAGTCTGTGACAACATGACAAATATTTTCTTTACATTTTAACGTCGCTTCATGCAGACATGTATTTTAATCATTAAAAATTATGACATTTTTCGCTTAAAGAAAAGTTCATGAGTAATGTCAGTCTTTCATCTCATTGGACAAGAATTGTTAATATGGAGGGAAAAAATAGAGTTCAGATTTTTATGGAGACAGAGTGAGTCCAATAGGGCAGCAACTGGACCTCCTAATGACAGCCCGAAATCATGTTATGCCTCTTCACGGTCAGTCTATGATTTAAAGTTAGAATTTAGCTTTGCTGGCTCACTAAATACTATCAAAATATTTAATTAACCCCCACCCCCTCACACACATACACTTTTCTTTCGCCCTTCAAAGACCTGTACAAAAAAGAAGTTAGTCAATAATCTAAATTAATTATACTGCAGAGAGGAAACTAGAAGAGGGACTTAGGGAACCATGAACAGGCCCTAGTGAGGCTTCTTCCATGTATTTTGGAATGGATGTTTAGGAAGAGTGGGTGGAAAACAAGACAGAAATGGAAGGAAAAGAAGTGAAGGGAATCTGAAGAGGGTAATAGATAAAAGGGGAGGTGTGCTTGTAGGAGGGGAGATTGGTTATACATTTTCAAATCTAATCCATCTATCTCTCTTCTCTTCCTTACAGGACAATTTGTGAGGTGCCCTGTGTTTGCACCGGCATATATGTCCTATCTGAAAGGAGTAAATGAGCCAGGGTTCCAAGGGCAAATAAACATGGCAGTGTGTGATATTGACTCTACCAACAGAATCAGTATTACCTGGGCACTTTTGTCTAAGCCTAGTGCTGGACTTTGCGACCCTAATAATGTTTTTAATGTAGATTTGCAGCTAATATTGATATAAATCTCAACCAGTTTTCATGCTGTTCTGTGTAATTCTCTAATATGACAATATAATCCTTTCTGATCTTGCTGCTTTTCTCTTCAAGAATCAAATATTGCTGAACAACACCTTAGCTTTCCATTTTATCTCAACTGATTTTGGTCCATTTCTCTTCACTTAAAAATTCTTAATACATTATTCTGCATAAACATTACTTATTTGCTTCTCTGAATGGGCAATATTAGTATAAAAACTGTCAGATTTTCCTATGTCTTATCTAATAAGTCAAGTTACGCAAACCTTTTCAGATTTTCCTCATTTTCTCTCAGTGATTAAATATTGATATTAAATCACATTAAAATTCACCAGATTTCTATTCTAATTATTGATTGAAATAGGATTTCCTCAGTTTTAGGGAACTATTGCCCTGAATCATTGACTTGGTTATGGGGAGAAAAATATTGGGTGCTAAAAACCTAACAGAAAGGCATAACAAGGATCAGTGGCTGGAATTTTAAATCAAATAAATTCTAACTGGAAACAGGGATACTTTTTTAAGAGTGAGGGTGACATATCACTGGAATAATCTGCTCAAAGGAAACAATGACTTCTCCATATTTTGATATACTAAAATGAACACTGGATGTGTTTCTGAAAAATTGTGTTTCTGTCAAGCTCAACTTACTGGGCTGACTATAGACTTGATGAAGTTCTCTGATCATTGTTAAACAGTAGGCTACAGTAGAAGTATTAATGGTCTCTCCTGGGCTGAAAATATAGTAATCTATGAATTTAATATAGAAAACTGGAAAAAATTCTCAGTATATATGAACAGGTACATGTTAGCAACGTTTTATATTTCAGAAAAAAAAATCCTTGTATGATACATAGATTGCTATGATAAGTATTTATTTTTCTGATTATTGGAGTAAATCATTAAACAACAAGGAGTACCATTAAAATTGCTTAAGGGACAGATTTTAAAAGGGTTTAGGCATCTAAAGGTATAATCTAATTTGCAGATACCTAGTGGGATTTCCAGAACTGATAATCTATAATCAGTTGTTGATATAAGTGGGAGTTAGGAGTCCAGATAATCTTTGAAATTCTACAAGATGAATCTTTAGTGACATATATATGTTGAAAAATCTAACCCTAATTAGATGACATGCCTAAATCCTGTTTTGAAGAACACCTGAATTATTTCAGAACCAAAGTTCAACTGATGTTTCCAAATGACTTAGGCAGGTGTGGATATAGGACTTAGATTCTAAGGGTATGTCTACACGTTGCTGTATGGCAATGTTGCTATAGCACCATTCTTTAGTACTTCCTTTTGGGTGAGTGGCACACTGGGGTCATGCTGTATGCGAGCGGCAGCCATGCTGTACAGCCCTGCAGCAGCTCTGGCATTGTGCTGCACAGCCCCATGGCAGTGGTAGTGGCAGTGGCTCCAGGGCCGTGTTGTGCAGCCTTGAGGTGGCCTGGGCATCAAGGCTATATAGAGCCGCTCTGCAGCAGTGGTGGCTTTGGGGGCATACTGCACAGCTCTGGAGTGACTGCAGCAGGACCGTGCTGCATGTAGCGCCCACTCCAGAACTAGACTGCAAGGCTGATCTATGAGTCCCAACTGGCCCATGGACTGGCCCCATGCCACTCATCACCAGATGAGTTTGACACCCTGCCCTAGGGTAAAGAAGCCAGAGAAAGTATGTTTGATGAGCAGTTATGACTTACTTGTTTGAAAGATCGGAACACACTGATTGTACTTGTTTAATTAACAACAATAACAATAACAAAAACAACATCATGGGGGAAAGTAGTAATAACTTGGGCTCTTATGTGTGTTCTTATAGGTATACTCTGTTTTCTTACTAAGCAAACCTCCTGAAGTTTTGTATGAGGAAGAAAAGCAAGACTAGGTCTACTGAATAAAGTTTATAAGAAAATAATGTTAGGAAAAAGCTGTATCTGCTTCATAGGAAATACTGATTAGTGCACTGTGTCCTTTAATTCTTCATTTAAAAAAATTACATGTGGAAATAAAGTAATCAATTAAACTCAAGGAACTCTTGATATTTTTTTCCCCTTAAAGATAAGCAATAATTTATTTCTCTTTCATCTTCACAATTATCACATATTACCTAGCTACATGAAGAATGCCACTACATACCACAGGAGAATTGCCCACCTACATTTACTTGGACAAATACAATTGCAATTTACAGGTTAAATGTTCTGTACAGTGTGTTGGTGGAAAAGGTCATTCTGATCCGTATGAGGGGATGTAGGACATGACTTATTAACAGATGCAATTTAACATGTAAAAGTTTAACAACTTGTTATGCCAAGAAGCAAGGATACTGTATAAAACATTTTGTTTTGGTATTGGATTTTTACTAAAGTAGAAAAAAGAAAACTATAGAAATAAATCCAGATCTTAACTTACAATACATACATTAAAGTAAGAAATTGAGTGGCTCCTCCATTTTTTTGTTTACTTTTCTTTTTTTTATACAAATGAATATTATGAATATATTGCATGGTAAAGAAAGATTGCCCGCTAAGGAAGGTACCATTATATGAAAAACAAATGAAAATTACCAAGTTATTTTGCTTACAAAAAAGGCCAAACTATAAACAGTCACAAAATATATAAAAATGCCACATTGAACGAGGCAATCAGACTCTACCTAAACTGGTAGTATACTCTTTGAAACAGTTGTGTTCATACAGTAGTAACTGATAGAAAGGCATTATGCACTCTTGTGCCATCTGGAGACTTAGCACCATGTGTCATTAGTTCTTGGATTGTCATCCAGTTGTCCAAAATTTTCTTGTTCCTCTTTTTCATCATCTTTTTGTGACTGAGTTCAATAATGTTAATTTCTTTTTTGCCCTCGCTGCCACTTTGTGGACTTTCCTTAAGACACTCTAACCTGCTCCGCATCATGAACTCTCGCCGCCGCCTCTGCTCCTTGGCTCTCACCAAATGCTGCTTCCGCTCCTCTTTGCTCCAGTAACGTCCCATTTTCATTTCACTCATTGTATCATCATCCGTTGTCATTCCGCTGCGCTCCTCTTTAATTTTTAAGGCACGTTCCTTCAGGATTCTGTCTCGTACTGGTCTCTTTGTGATATATCTTGTTCCATCACTTCTTATTTTCACTTTCCATTCCATCTTCGGTTCTGTACACTTCGATGAATCTTTGCACATGCTCACTAGGCTGAGCTGACTTTGGGCATACTCTACAGCAGATTTCTGTTGGATCAGCTGCATATAGCTTTGATAATGTTTTGCGTGTGCAGGTATATTCCCATATCTGTATGATGAACTGTGATATGGAGATAGGTAAGGAATGTGCTCAGTGCTTTGCTTCTCCTGGTCTGTGAATTTGCCGCTTTCTGAAACCATTACCTTATCTTCAACAGTACTGCTTTGCTCAGTAGTTTTGGTTGGGGTTGCCTCTCTGCTACTCTGTCCAGAAGACAACTGGTTAGCTACAATTGTACTTCTCAGGTTTTTCCTATTGGTGATGCTGATCATTCTCTGGAGTGAGCTATCAGGAGATCGGTCAACAGTCAGTGGAGTGCTCCTGCAGCTTTCTGCTGTGTTGTAAGCACTGGAGCTATCTTTGTCAGATTTCTCAGGGTGCTCTATGATATCATCCAGTTTACCTCTTTGTACATCTATGCTGGTGTTATAATTCCTGAATCCTCCATCATGTAAGGCCCAAATATCTCCATCCTCATCCCTCCCCTTTTGAAGCCTGTGAGCCTGCATAATGTTCTGACACTCGAGTTCAATATTCCTCAATTCCTCATTGAGTAACTGTAGCTCATGCTCTACCCCATCTTGTTCCTTTCTGTTACACTCTATTGTACTGCTTGAGTAATATAGGTCATATTCACCATGGTTTCTAATCTTGCATTTGAGTTCCAGGAGTTGCCGAAACCTTTCACAGTCCTCATCTTGGTTTCTAACAAAATCTGATTCAATATATTCCCCAGACACAAAGCTTTCATTGCACTGGAGTTCAACACTTCCTAAAGTATCTTGGCTCTGGCCCAGCTCCCGCTTGCTTTGTAGGGCAGCAGTGCTCTGCTCCTCAGGTGCATTCTCCTGCTCCGAGCTCTCATCATTACGTAGACTCTCATCTGTGGGCCCCACTCCACTGTCTTTCTCATGGTTGTTGGATGATGAAGTTGCAGTGTCTGTTGTGCCATCCTCTTCCTCATGCTTCTTTGGCTAAGGAAAAGAAGAAACCAAACAATGACAAGATACAAGCCGTATTAAATGTAAATATTTTCAATCTGAGTTTTGCTTAAACAGTTGAGTTCTAATTTAACCTGAGTGAAAATGGTTGACTGAACCATATCCCTACTTGCTTATTCCTTTTAAACTTCTCTAGGCCTCATGCTTCAGTCTCCAGAGCCCACCTGGATTTCTGAAAGTTGGGAGAAGAACGGTGGAGGAAGTAGAGCACTGTTAAACCACTGACATATCTTCCAGAGACAGGAAATAAATACTTCCCTCCCCAGCGAAGCCAACTTAGCTCAATGCTTAAAGATAATGATCACCATACGGTGCATTGCTTTTAGCTCTGGATTATGGCCAGACACTGGTGGAGCTAAGCTCTTCTCAAACCTGAGGCAAACTTTATGCCTGCATAACTTCAAAAATTAGATTAAGCTGCTCTTACGAAACATAGGATGTTATAATAAGGATTATTTTTACCAGTGGGGCTATTATATTGTGTCTACACATACTGTACTTCACTACCAGCAAAAAAAAATATTTTTGCTCTTGGCTTTTATTTCACTCCTGACTCATGGTACCTTCCTATTTATTGTACACTTTAGTGCCAAGAGTATTAGCAAACATTGTACTGAAGGAGTGTATGTATTTCCTTTTTGTAACTGAATGTGCTACAGGCATTCCCCCTCCTCCCTTTTCTCTAACACTATCATCCAAAGTGCAATTTACATAGCCTATTTACTGTATGCCTAAGTGCAGCCAGTATCAGCCTAAAGTGCTTTCCCCTTTTAAAGGTGTAATTACATAATTAAGTATAATGGTTAGCGAGATTAAAGAGAGAAAAAAGGTACAGTGCACAAGTAACAGGAAACAAAATTCAAGAGGGCACACAACAACAGCTGATTCTTCTAACATGAAAGATACTAGAAGATACAAAAAAGGCCCCCACCTACCCAGTGTGCCATTAGTACTTTAGAACAATGAACCCTTCAACTATTTTCTTTTCGCTTATTAGAAAAGAGGGGGTAACTAGGTGGCACAGTTTAAAAAAAATAAACAGATATAAAGTGTCAGGAGTGAAGCAAATTCAGAATAAATCCCATCACCAGCAGCAAGCAAGCGGTCATAACAGAGTTATCAAAAATGAGAAAAGTTTCTCTCTTACTAGCTGGAAAGCCTTGTTAGGAAAGTGCTATCCTTACAGCAGTATTACATATTTTAAACATACACATCAGCTCAAAGAACATATGTAGTGGTAGTGAACTATATACTAAACATAGCCTTGCCTTTACCCACTTGGCCACCACCCATACCAATTGCAGAATCAGCCTCCAGAATGTAATTTGTTAAGAGGCTAGGGTAAGTGTCATTTAACCCTGAATAGGTGAGAAATTAAAAATCTGATATTTCATGGTCTTTTAGGCCAGGAAACTTTTGGAAGGCTCCCAGATACTAGAACTTAAAACTGCAATGTTACTGTGGACATGAAAGGTGCTTGCAAATGTAACCCCCCCCCCCCCCCCCAAACTGCACTTTACCGGGAGAAGCAGTGCATTACTTTTACCTAGCTCTGCAGCATCTGTATAGGTTGGGCGCTTCAGCAGGGCTTTTTCGCACTTTTATCTAAAGCTGATTCAACCAGCTATTAGATAAAGCACCAAAAAAGGCCCACTAAAGCGCCCAATCTATACAGATGTTGAGCGAGCCGGGTCCAACTAACACACTGCCTCTTTTGGGCATGTTCTGGGTGCAGGGCAGGAGTGAACAGTTAAATGCTGTTTTTGTTCTTTTTTTTAATGTCTGCAAGTAGCCAGAAGTATTATAGTGTAATTGTTAGAGGTTTCTAAAATTTATAGCTATGTATTTTTCTCTCTGAGGTCTTTACAGTTCTGCTTAGAGCAACTAAAGTATTTTGGCTTTATAGGAAGAAGGAAAATGAAACACAGTATCAATAACATTTTAAATAGCTCTAAAACATTTCTGAATTAGTTCTTTTAAAATGTGAGGCATACATACAGAATATATGCTGGCATGTTTCAGTGGTATATAGAAGATTTATCAATAGTTTGAGATGTAAGCAACGTTACCGTTCCATGCTTATGACAATAAATTGTTTTTACCACACCATGTTTTCTTTTTTTGTAATATTCCTTTATTTCTTCTTCCTCTGTGTGGCAGATACATTGCTGTGAAGGACTATGAACCTCATCTAAAGACTTTTTAAGATTTCATACATTTTTCTAACATACCCATGGAACCTTAGTTTCAGTTTCAAAAGGAATTCTAGAATTCCGGACTTAGTAGCAGTGGTTTTTCAATCCCATAACCAATTAAAGATTTAAAAAATATTACCTGTCTGCACCAGAACAAAACCATCATCTTTAGAAAGAAGAAATGAGGAAGACTCACTCTGAAATAGCCTAGTGCTTAAAGTACTCCCCTCAGATGTGGGAAATCCATGATTAAGCTTCTGCTTTGCCATCTCCCTCATCTTGGTAAGTACCCTAACCACCAAGCCATTGGGACGGGTTTCTCACCGCCTCTCCTATTGGAGCCATCACACTTTATTTGAAAATAAACCTTTGTTGGATTGTTAACAAGGCACTGGAAGAAGGAAATATGCATTTCTGCTTTTTCAACTCCTATTCAGTTTGCCAACTTTGAAGAAACTAAATCATAGAAAAAAGATATTCTTTCTTCACCTGCTGGCACTAAAAACAAAAGTAATCAGGATAAATTTAATTATAACATATATATATATATATATATATTCAAAATAACAGAGACTGACATTTGTAAAAAAAATCTAAATGTCACTATTTGCTCAGTTGTAAAGACAAAATAATTGAAGCGGGGCACTTCACAAGCATGGTGGGGACCATGGTATTTGCTTAAAATGGTATTTGCTTAAAATGCAGTACATGATACTATGACATATGTATAAATTACCCTTGGGACTTAGACTTCTGAGTACCAAAGTTACTTTTTTAAACTTTACACATTATTTATTGAAATCCTGTTTTTTAAATGCACATTGACTGTTGCTCCACAATTACTTCTGTTTGAAAGACCAAGGAACTCAGTAAGTCTCATCTATAGAGAAAGAACTACAGATGATGAGAATCCTAACCTGGTGGTACATATAATCTAGCAGTAAGTGAACCTCAAAAAATTCTGTATTTCAACTTGGATAAGCACTCATTCTTGTAAGAATGGCTAATCTTGCAGACATTGCTCTCACTCTGGCTTTACAATATTTATTCTCTAATCTAAACTACAACATTTATTCTGTAACCTAACATCTAGAGTGTTGTTAAAGTTTGAAAGTAGAGAGTCCCAGTGCAGAGACTGAATCGGTCCTGTTGCTCCAAACCAGGAGAGTGGGCTATCTTATCAGCCTCTGATGGCAAATGCAATAGTGACAGAGGCGTGGAGAGCTGCCAGGAAGATAAAGAACAATATTGCACATGCCACTTACGTGTGTTAAATGCATTTAAAATTTTAGTGTCCATGTGATCAAGCAGCAGATAACATGTTAAGTGTGCTTGTATCATAGCAAACACAACTTTTTGGGTAATGAGTATCTATAGATTGTATTATGTTCAGTTACCATCAACCTGCTCTATAGAGATAATAGGAGTAATTTGTGCTCCTCCAGTATTCCAGAATGTACCACTCCCAGCCCTGCCCACCCAACAACTCTTGCTCCAGGGAATGATCTATTTACCCACCCAAGCTCTACTGCTCAGGGGGGTGGTGCTAATCCCAAGGCAACACCTGTACCCACTCCTAGGTGTGACCCTGACCCACATGGCATCACTTGAGCACCCATAGATTTCATAGACATAGATTTCATAGACATCAGGGCTGGAAGGGACCTAGGAAGATCATCGAGTCCAGCCCCCCGCCCAAAGGGCAGGAAGTCAGCTGGGGTCATAGGATCCCAGCAAGATAAGCATCCAGTTTCATCTTGAAGGTGTTCAATGAAGGTGCTTGAACCACCTCCGGTGGCAGGCTGTTCCAGACCTTGGGGGCTCGGACAGTAAAGAAATTCTTCCTTATGTCCAGCCTGAAACGATCTTGAAGTGGTTTGTGACCATTCGACCTCGTCATCCCTTGGGGCGCTCTGGTGAACAAACGTTCCCCCAGATGCTGGTGGTCACCCCTGATAAACTTGTAGGTGGCCATCAGATCACCCCTGAGCCTGCGCTTTTTCAGGCTAGAGAGCCCCAGGGCTCTCAGCCTGTCATCGTAGGGTCTACTTCCCTGACCTCTGATCATGCGCGTGGCTCTTCTCTGGACTCTCTCAAGCTTCTCCACATCCTTTTTGAATTGTGGAGCCCAAAACTGGACGCAGTACTCCAGCTGCGGCCTCACTAAGGCCGAGTACAGGGGGAGAATGACGTCCTGGGATTTGCTTGAGAAGCATCTATGGATGCAAGCCAGCGTTTTGGT
>NW_005841847.1:1644971-1648962 GCF_000455745.1 Alligator sinensis | reverse complement strand
GGCGAACTTGGCCAGTCCGTTTCTGACTCCAGTGTCCACATCAATAATGAAGATGTTGAACAGTATGGGTCCAAGGACAGAGCCTTGGGGGACCCCACTGGTCACAGGACACCACGATGAGTGACTTCCATCAATTACTAACCTCTGGGTCCGACCCCGGAGCCAATTTTCCAGCCAGTGGATCGTGGAGGACCCAAGGCGACAACTGGCCAGTTTCTCCAAGAGGCGATCATGGGACACCAGATCGAAGGCTTTTTTGAAGTCAAGATATATGACATCAATCTCTTCTCCCTTGTACAGGTGATAGGTCACCTGGTCGTAGAAGGAAATGAGATTGGTCAAGCAAGACCTACCCGCAACAAACCCGTGCTGGTAGGTGGTACACCCACTGTAAACCGCAATATTTGCCAAGGCCTGCCACTTTTGTTTGGGCACTTTGGTGCAGACAGTGAACACTTAGCTTCATGAACCAATCCAAACCAGAGAAGGTCCTCCTCAGACTCATCAGGAGGACTGTGAACTGGACTTGTGATGAGGTGCTGGACTACATTGTGATCTGGGATGAGGAGAGAATCATTGCCAGCACTGCCAAAGTCAGGAAGGACAGCTGACAGACCAGATGGTTTATGAGTTCATCATTGCCTAGATGGTGGCTTGGGCATACCAGCAGGAGTAGCAGAAGATCCACATTCAAATCTAATGCTGGAAGTCACAGAATGTTTGGAGCAGGGATCTCTTGAGTGCTGTCAAGCATGGTCCCCTACCATGCTTGTGAAGTGCCCCGCTTCATCCCCAAACTGGCTTGTCTAGCAATGGCAGCTCACTGCCCCACTTTGCCCATGCCCTGGTCCCTTCCTCGCTCTCCAAATATTCCGTGCACAGTGGGGGCTGCCCTGGCCTCTGGATATTGGTTACTGACTAGGGACAGGCTCCCACCCTCACATCCAGGGTCTAACCCCCTGGAACAGCTTTTTGGGGCACTAACACACAGAACTGTACAATCAAAGACTCTTCTTTAGCTGTATCTGAGCACAAGCAGAGATGCAGAAGAGGGGGTAAAGCCCTGAGAGGAGAGAAGGTGTTGAATAGACCATAGACCCTGCTGCCCTGCATCCCTACACCCCCCAAAGGCACTGCTGGTATGGCCGGGGCAATCCCATATTTTCTTCTGTGGGAGCCCAAGCACAGACTGGTTCAGTGCGATGCTGCCATTGTTCAAGTCCTGGCGTGGTAGCCACCTCCATCACCCCAGGGGTACCAGGCACAGCCACTTCAGGTGGCAGTTAAAGCTGTCATTTGTCAGGATTTCAGGTGCCTCTCACAGCTTGGAGTCCCAGCAATAGCTAGTTTGGAGCATTGGGGCACGGTATGGGATGGGGCATTATTCTTCAGGGGAGAGCCTGCGAGTGTGGAAGAGTGAAGTGATCAATGCCTGATTGATCATTGTTTTCATTGGTAGGAGGTCTGGCAGAGCTATGAAGCTATAACACAGGCACAGGAAGGTTTCCAAACTTCACGCACATTCCATGGAATCACTATTTTTCCTGGGGAAACACCAAAATTGGCTCCTCTCTTCCATGATTCTAGGGACTGCAGAAGCAGCAAGGCATATCTTGCAGGTTGCCACTTTCAGGAACACTGATCAGGCAGGCCAGCCTGGGCCAAATTACCACCTACAGCATAGATCATAGATCCAAGGGTCAGAAGGAACCTCAACAGATCATTGAATCCAACCCCCTGCCTAGGGAGGAAAGAGCCCTGCCTGGGCAGAAAAGAGTGCTGGGGTCAGATGGCCCCAGCCAGATGACTATCCAGCCCCCTCTTAAAGACCCCCATGGTAGGGGAGAGCACCACCTCCCTTGGAAGCCCATTCCAAATTTTGGCCACCCTTACTGTGAAGAAGTTTTTCCTGATATCTAGCCTAAATCTGCTCTCTGTCAGTTTGTGACCATTGTTCCTTGTTACCCCACGAGGGGCCCTGGTGAAAAGAGCATCTCTGATCCCTTGTTGCATCCCCCTAATGAATTTGTAGGTGGACACAAGATCACCTCTTAGCCTTCTCTTGCAGAGGCTGAAGAGGTCCAGGTCCCTCAGTCTCTCCTCATAGGGCTTGTTCTGTAAGCCCCTAACCATCCACGTGGCCCTCCTCTGGACCCTCTCGAGTCTATCAACAGCCTTCTTGAAGTGCAGTGCCCAAAACTGGATTCAGTACTCCAACTGTGGTCTGACCAGTGCCACATAGAGAGGAAGTTTCACCTCCTTGGTTGTATTTGCTGATGCATGATAATGTGCAGTTAGCTTTGCTGATGATTTCATCACAATGACGACTCATGTTCACCTGGGAGTCCACTATATCCCTGTCCGCTTCTGTGCTGCTGAGAGGGTCACTTCCCAGCCAGTAGTTGTGCTGGATATTTTGGTGCCCTAGGTGCAGCACTCTGCATTTGTCCTTGTTGTATTGCCTCCTATTGTGTACTACCCACTTTTCTAATGTGTCCAGATCTGCCTGCAATCGTTCCCTACCCTCTGGAGTGTGCACTTCACCCCACAATTTAGTATCATCCGCAAGCCCCAGCTAGTGAACTCTACCCTAGCTGTGCAGCAACAAACATCCTGATTGGCTGCTGGGAGCAACACCTTTTCATTTAGCATAAGCTTGGCCCTGGAGTCTGAAGGACAGTCAGCAGTTCTGCGGTGGCAAGCTTCCTGGTTCCTGACCCCAGTTTTTGGTTTATTTCTGCACTTTGATTTGGGATTCTCTTTAATGTCTTTAAGGTCTTTATTAACGATGTGGACATCCATCCCTGAGGATAGGCTGGTGATCCAGGCTGACCTTGATAGGAGGATAAAAACCTGACATTCAATATGGAAAAATGCAAGGTACTCCAGCTTGGGGAAAAAAACCCTCATCATGCTTATAGGCTCAGCAGTGCTACACTCAGCACAACGACCAAAAGGGATTTGGGGGTCATGATTGACCACAAGATGGACATGAGACACCAAAGTAATGTTGCAGCTGGTAAAGTGAACAAAACCCTGGCTTGCATCCATAGATGCTTCTCAAGCAAATCTCAGGATGTCATCCTCCCACTGTACTCAGCCTTGGTGAGGCCGCAGCTGGAGTATTGCATCCAGTTTTGGGCTCCACAATTCAAAAAGGATGTGGAGAAGCTTGAGAGAGTCCAGATGAGAGCTACGTGCACGATCAGAGGGCACGAAATCAGACCTTATGATGAGAGGCTGAGAGCCATGGGACTCTTCAGCCTGGAAGAGTGCAGGCTCATGGGTGACCTGGTGGCAGCCTATAAGTATATAAGGGGTGTATATCAGGATCTGGGGGAACACCTGTTCACCAGAGTGCCCCATGGGATGGCAAGGTCAAATGGTCACAAACTCCTCCAAGACCATTTTAGGCTGGATATAAGGAAAAACTTCTTTACTGCCCAAGCCCCCAAGGTCTGGAATAGACCCCCCTCAGAGGTAGTGTAAGCACCTACTCTGGACTCCTTTAAGAAACATCTGCATGCTTATCTTGCTGGGATCCTTTGACCCTAGCTAACGTCCTGCCCCTGGAGCAGGGGGTTGGACTCGATGATCTTCCAAGGTCCCTTCCAGCCCTAATGTCTATGAAATCCCCTGTGGTTGTTTCCTGGCTTCTGACCTTGGTTTGGCTCTGTTGGTACTTTTCCCTGTGGACTGCTCCTTGGATTAGTACTTGGCATCTGACCCCCTGTATCCTGACCTTGGGCTGGGTTGTGGACTCTGCTTCTGGATTTCCCTCTGGCTTTGGTATATGGCTGCTCCCTTTGACCCAATTCCAGTCCCTGCTTCCCCTTGATGGCCTAACCATTAGGAAAGACTACTTGTGCCCTGGTACCTTACAGCCACCTTGCAACTCAAAGAGCTCTTCTCTGCACTGCTGGGACACACTTGCCAGGCAGATACCAGCCAGAGAAGCAGTGTTCTGAGACAGTGACAAACAGACAAGTTA
>NW_005841847.1:1605097-1644961 GCF_000455745.1 Alligator sinensis | reverse complement strand
GGGGGGGGGGGGGGGGGGGGGGAGCTCCCCCCTAATGGGAACTTCTTGGGGAGGAAGAAAGAGGAGGCAATAGCTAGCTAAGAGCAGATAGCTGAGAGACTGCTTACCATGGCAGTTCCAATTTTGTCCTGGTTGCTCACAGAAGTGAGTCTGGTGGGACAGCAAGACACTCAGGCCTTCCCTCATAGTACCTACAAATTTGTAACCATTTCTAGGTCTGCCCTGATTTCAAAGTACTGTTGTCTGCACACTTGCAGAGTATGTGGGAATCCAGAACTGGCATGTCATCTGCTAACTATGGAAACCCGGTCAAGATCACGTCTACTAAGTTAACCCCTCAGAATTAGGTCCAGCTGGTGACACCTCGGGAGGGTCTAATACTGATGCTTC
This sequence comes from Alligator sinensis, assembly GCF_000455745.1. Taxonomy (NCBI): domain Eukaryota; kingdom Metazoa; phylum Chordata; order Crocodylia; family Alligatoridae; genus Alligator; species Alligator sinensis. Next base: position 1,644,571 of record NW_005841847.1, on the reverse strand, counting down.
CCCAAGTACACAAAGGGACACTCCTACTCAGCGGATGTCCGGTAGCTAAAAATGTCAGTGGGACCAGTGAGATCAGATGCTGGCAGACATCATGGAATCCTCCACACAATGAGTCCACAGTACTGAGAGCTGGTTTGCTGCCTACAAGCACTGGCAGAACTGGGTGGAGGAACTGCTAAGAGCTCTTCAACAGACTTTTGCACCTTGGGACTGCTGGTTCCTGGATTTGGTGCAGGGACTGGTAAGGGATTCAGAGAGGGTCCAGGAATTTGCTCTCCATATCCAAGCAGCCCTTTGGTCCATTGTGGAGTCATGCACATCCTTCCTGGACAGGGTGGCTACCACTGCAGAGTCATGAAGGTCCTTCCTGATAGGGTAGCTGTCACTGCAGAGGAGTGTGTTCATGCCACAACAGTGAGGCAGCAGGCACCTGTAGCCACCTCCCCTCACCCACCCAGCCAGTGGCAGTGGCACCAGCCTCATACCAGCTTGGACTACCATGAAAACTGGCCACCTCTTGCCTGTGCCACCCTCCACCCTTGTCTGGACAGCAACTGGTCAGTGGGAAGAAGGGGAGACTGGCCAGGCACACCATGTCATATGCATGCCTCCCCATACTCGAGCTGCTCTGGCTAGCCAGAGCCTTGCACTCACTGGCATGGCTGAATGCCAAGCATAGAATGCCAAGCACAGGTCTGAGTGGCAGGTCCACTGAACATCACAGAAGGGGCAGCCCATTTCTTGCCTGGGGCAGCAGGGAATGCTACCACCTCCCAGGTGCCTGAATCTGAGCAGCAGGGGGACAGTGACACAAAAAGGTACCTGAAATTTGATGATGAAATGGGAGGAAGGTCCTTGGTGCTATATGCCCCCCTCCAGCTCCCCAGCAGCGCAGTGCTGGACCTGCCCAGGGAGATGCAGCTTGGAGCCATCTGGCTCAGAGTTGAGGGGCATGCTTCCATGCCATAGTACCCTCAGGGACCCTCAAAGACAGCCAAGAGACCTGCGGATAAAGGACTTGGATAGACCCAAAACCACAGCACATTTCGTGCAAATGTGCATTTTGCGCAGTTTGCATGGTTCATTTGAAGAAATAAAGCTTGCACAGTTATGAAATCTGTCCCTGGTGTGTTTGCTGTCCAGGCCTTAGCCTGACCTAGTCTGCAGTCTGTACCTTGGTTTCCCCTTCCCAGGTAGCCCTCTCAAACTGAATGCAGCATCTGCACGAGTCTTCCAGCTCTCCTGTTCCTTGGTTTCCCCTCTCCATTTCCCTCACCCAGGCAGCATTAAGTCCAGCAATTAATATGAAAGAATTTTACCAATATTTTGGAAAAGCACATTAAAGGTACAGCACAGTTAATGAAGGGTTCATAATTGCTCAGAGGTCCCCTCACCCCCTCCCACCCAGCAGAATGCTGTCCCAGAAAGCAGGAAGCCAAGGCTTCCCTTATCAGTATCGCTTGGTGGTGATTTTGTCCTGGACACTCTGCTGGGAATGTCACTTTAGCCTGGGCACCATCTAAAGTGCTAGGGGCTTCCCTCTCCATGGGTCCATCTGGAGCTGGTCTGATTTCCAGGAAGGCTTCCTCTCTCATCTCACATAGTGTGGAGAATGTAGGCAGCAGCCAAAGAGCTGGGAATGTTCCCTAGCCTGAGTTCAGGAAAGACCACTAGGGATCTCCAGTGTGCCTTTAGGTGCCCAAAGGTGCACTTCACCTTCTGAAACATGCTCAGCTGATAACTGAAGAACTCCTTCCTGGGGAGCTGACCAGTGAATGGCTTTATGAACCTGGGGAGCAGTAGGGTAGCCAGGTCCTTATAATGATCAATAGGGAAACAGTTGGCCCACCCAACACCATGGTAGGAGCCGGGGATAAACTCCCCCACTCCATTACCTTTGGGAGGCTGGAGTTCCTGAATACATGGTCATTATGTACCTGGCTTGGCTACACAACACTGATGTTAGTGAAGTGGTCCAAAAACTCCCTGAAGTATAGTGGAAAAGAACCCCTATGATTTTTGTAATCAGAGGCACAGTGAGGTGTGTACAGAATAGGTATGTGGATCCCACTGATGGTGCCCACACAGTTCATGAAGCCCAGCTCTTCAAACCCAGTGATAACCTTCTGTGGATCCTTGAGCTAGATGAACTGAGGCCCCAGCTCCTCTAGTATGGCATCACACGCTTTGTACACAGTTATCACTGCTGTTTGTTGGGTCCATGGCAAGCTGGTTGGTGACAGAACAGAGGCTGACTTTTAAATAAGCAGGGCCACATGTCTCTCGATGGACATAGGGCGCTGAAGCCCAATGTCTTGGTGCTGGAGCAGAGGCAGCTCAGTGAAAAGGTTCATGAACGTGCCACGGGACATCCTAAAGTTTCACTGCCACTGCTCATCATCCTAGGTTCCAAGCATGAGCTGCCCCCACTAATCCAAGCTCACCAGTAGCACCTAGCAGTGATGAGGTGGCATCTGATACCAGGCCAACAGCACTTCAGTTTGTGTGGCATTGTGTCATGCCTCTTTCAAGTGGGCCAGCATGATGCCCATGGCAGCATCATGGTCCTCAAAGCAGCACTTCATTAAGGCCAGGAGCTCGTGCTTCCAAAATGAAGAGGGCCCGTGGATTAGAGCAGTCAGGGCAAGGATTTGCTTGGTTCCACCTCTCATCATCTCCAAAAAGCCCCTGGAGATGACGCCAGCTGGAACGGCCGATCAAGGAGAGATTGGAATTTGCATCCTTACATCACCTCAGTCATTTGGTGCTTTTGTTTCTGCTCAGCTGTTTTCGGACACTGTCGGAAATATGGGAAAAAGTCGCTCCAACACTGTATGCTGGAAGGCCTGCTCACTGACCTTCTAGTGGCAGAGCGTACACTGTGCATGCAGGGTGTGTAGTAAACCTTGCTGTACGACTACTCCGAACATGTTCTAACTTTAATACTAGATACCATTCCACAGACCTAACACATACCCTGTGTGACAATGCCCAAAGATAAATACCATTGCTTTGACTGAGGCTGGTAGAATAATTTCAATAATGCAACAAAAGGGACTGAAGGATTCCTCTTTCATATGAAAATTGAATTTCTGAAACAGGTCTTTTCTTTCAATATATTTTTTCTCTCAGAAATTTTAGCTGTTTGTACATTAGACCAGGGATGCTCCACCCCTGGCCTGAGGGCCAAATCTGGCCCCTGATGCTCTGTTAACTGGCCTGCAGGGATCCCCAGGGGTCCGTGGGGAGCCCCATGGGCCATGGCCCTGCACGTTCAATTGGGTGCACAGGGCAGCCTGCAGCCTGGTCCTGGTGTACAGGGCTGGGCAGTGTGGGCTCCAATCCTAGCTCATGGGGCTGGGCGGGGAAGGTGTAGGGCTCCAGGGCGCCGATACCAGCAAGCAAGCACTGGCAAAAGCAATTCAGGGCTCAATCCTGGCATGCAGGGGTGGCATGGTACCCAATCCTAGTGTGTGGACACCAGCTGAGGCCGCGAAGGGCCAAATGTGTGTGGGCCTGATTCTGGTTCATAAAATATGATCCAGCCTGTGGACTGCCCCCAAGGCACTCATCTGACCCATGAGGCCAAAAGGTTGAGCACCACTACAATAGACATTTATTATTTTAACCAATGCTTTCCTGTACTGGACTTTTACTTAGGATAATTGCTTTATTCTACATATATGGGTTTGGTGGATATAAAATATGTTATATTCTTTTGAAAGTTGTTTCCAACTGTCCTTATAGAACTTGACATGGATGAAGCCAACTAAGTTCCACAAAGATAACTTCATGAAGAACTGAACTGAGATTATAACCTTCCTGTCAGTTTAGTGAGTTGTTCCATAGGATTCTAAAGCAGGGATACAATTCTTTACTACATTCCATAAAACTTTTCAAAAACTATTACAAAAGATGTAATTCTCCAGTCAGTTCATTTGCAAGATGGTTGTTTCCTATTATAAATTCTGTATAGAAATTTTCAAAAACAGCCTGTAGTATAGGTTAAAGATGGCATCTTATAACACAGACTCACATTTAGAAGTGAAACTTCAGTATGTATGGATTCCAAGAGCTAAGCAAAATTTGTAACAAGGGCCACAGAGGGTTATGGCTTGGCTTTCTCCACCTAGTGCCTCTGAGGTGAAAACTCTTTAGTCAACCTGTAAGCTGATGCCCCATTACAAACCAAGATCCATTTGTCCTAGTTTTGCCTCAGACTCCTTCAAAAGTTGAAGGGACACTTAATCAAGCAGATACACCTACATTTTTCCATAAAATCTGTGCAGTTTTAAAAGCATCCGTGGTATGTACCATCACTACAAAGTTCTTGCCACCAACTAAGAACCATGTCAGGTCAACAACAAAGTTGGTGATGAGATTAAATCACGCGTAAGCCACAGAATGGGCTATCAAACCTCTTGTTAAGCAAACCCAGTGGCCTTAATATACCGTACAAGATCTACAAAGGGATTGCAATCAGAACTGGTCAGAAGTTTTCCAAAAAATGTCTTTTAATTGGAAAATACTAATTTGTCAAACATAAAACTACTCTCAGGAAAGTATGTACCATTCTTGGAAGAAAAGACTTCTCTTGTTCAGGAATTTCTGGACAGGAATTTCTGACCAAGATTTCTGGTTTCTGATCCCGCCCCAGAATACTATTAGCCCCATACTTATGACTCTCATCTGGAATATGGAATAATGAGGTTGAATTGCCTAGTCCAAGTCTCAGAAAACAAGTTCTTACCCACCAAGCTATTAGCAATTCTGAGACTGGGCTCCCACCCTCCTTTACTGGGCCTTTTTTCTACTTCGTATAAACATCTAAATAGACCTGGTCTCTGGCTGCCTCAGTGCACTTACCCACTTACCTCCCTAATGCACTTCTCACTAAAAATTGTTTGTAAGGTCTTCATTTTTTTTGCCAGTGGAAGATGAGAACATCTTTGAAGTCTTAAACACTTTTTGAAGATGAAATATTCATTTCCTGCCCAGCTCTACATGTAGTCACTATTCAAGCCCACAGATGGGAACAGATTTCATATCTTCTATACCACTGACCCTTTGCATACATATCCACAGAATAGCAGGGCAGCATATGAGCAAAGACATTTACCTCTTACACATTTTATTGTCACTGTTACATTCCATTCATCTATTTTAAGTATGTATTACTTTTTAAAGTAAGTACCTATTACTATTTTAAGTACCTATTACTACTTGCCTTAAATTCAGATTGTAAATTCTCTGGGGCTAGAGCAGTCCTGATAGTAAGTTTTATGTCTTAGCCCTACAAGGCTGTGTCTTAGTTAGGTTGTCCAAATGCAGCTTTTAAAGTTCATAAATTTACGTGAGAATGCTTCAGACTGACAAATAGTTCTGTATTTTAGACACTAGTCTAGAAATATGAGAAATCAGGGGGAAACAAGAAATCAGTGCTTTACTTTCTTCCGGTCTTCAAATATCTTCCCTGTTACAACTGGCTTTAAAAAACTATTGTTCTCATTTTCCTTCTCTAAAATGAACTGCAGTTGATAGAGCTTTGTCACTAAGATGCGATCAAAGCCTTTAATAAAATTTTTCAACTTAACATTTCATTCTCTATTAATAGAAAAGATACACCTAGAAAAATTTCCAATGATACATTTAGCATGAGTCCTACCTGCTCCACCTCATTGGCTGTGTACTGCATCGCTTCATTATGCTGTTCTTCCAACATTTCTAAGTTTAACTCCTCTAAGAACTCGTTCCTTTCATCATCCAGCCACCCTTCCTCCAGCTGTAAAGAATACATTAGTGCATTATATTATGTTAGCAGGGACGCATGCTAAAATAGGGTAAACCCAAATGGCAATGCCTGACTAGTTCTTTTTATCATAATGATTCTTTTCAGAATGCTAGGCTCCTGCAGTTTGGTTCTCTACAAAGAAGAAGAAGAAAAAATGATAAAAAATGGAACTCTTAGGCCTTTTATCCTTTCTTGAAACAGTATGACTGATTTTCTCTCATAATGAAGGAGATTGCACAGCACAGAACATTATTTCCTTTCAAAATGTATGAAAGGCATACTGCATAATCCTGGTGCTGTCATGTTCATTACCTCCAAGAGCTCCAGTGTTAAAAGAACTGCAATGATACTAATAGGGCCATGAGACAATTGGGCTCTTTCCTTTAACAACCTCTACCCCGGTGTTTTTCTAGTGCCTGAACTTCAATAGTACCTCACTCAGTATTCCCATCACATTTCTTGCATTGTTCTTTCAGGTAAACCTACGTGAACAAACAAACAAAAAAAGGATGATTGAATGATGGAATGACTTTTAGAAAGTTATTTTGTTCTTTGGATGTGTCTTTGAACTGGCTTCTTTTAAAGAATATAATATTATTTTAAAATATGTCAAAGACAGTGCTGTAAAAAGAAAAGGGCTGATGCTAAGGTTTTCAATTAAGTGAATGGATTGTGGCTGTACACACCTGCACACTATAGTGTATATACAAACTGTGTGTCCATTTGTGCTTGTAATCTCTTTCCAAATATCATGCTGGATGGATTAAAGAAAGAGAAGACTGTTCACTGAGGCTTAGGACTATGATTGACAGGGAAGTATCAGCAGGATACAGGCAGCAGTGTTGATTCCTTCCCAAGTCCATATTTTAGGGGTAATTATGAGCAGTACAGAAGGGAGGTGACACAGAGCTGGTGAAGGATGGAAGCTGAAGTATTAGACAACAGTGATACTCCTAACTATGCTATGCTTAGAGAGAATATTGTTACCTGTAAACTTTTATGGACATCAAAGAAGCTACAAAACACGTCATTGTATGTAGCATGATTAGGGACCTACTGAAATAGAGGATACAGGCAGGCAAATTCATAGGTCAATTGCAGCACCTGCTGCCATTTTCGTAGTGTTTTGCAGCAAGATCCCTCCCCTTGCTGCTCATTGGCTGAGAGGTCTTCCCTTCAAGAGGCCCCATCCCTCATTGCTGGTTGACTGAGCGATGGGGGCGGTTCCACCATTCATGCAGTTCCACCCCTCGCCACAGATTGGGGAGGGGGCTACACAATGGGCAGCCCTCTCAGCCAATCAACAGCAGAGGGAGGAGGGCCAGCCACCATCTTGGCTTCTTTTTTGTGGGCCAGCAGCTGTGAGAACTGCCGGCTCCCAGTGGGGAACCAGCATTTCATTTTCAATAAGTTCCCCACCCCCGGCAAATCTGCTGAAAATCGTGAGGAATATTGCTTTTCATGGAAATTGCCTCAAATCTCCATTTCTGTGAAAAACATGAAATAATGATTTAAGTAGGTCCCTAAACATGATATTCAGTTACTTTGTGGAGCAGACATGCACAGCTCTATTGAAGCCAAATCAACAAATAGCAACATATAGTATAAAAAACTGACTGACTTTTACCCTATTCTAGTATCTGCTTAGAACAACTATACAGGTATCTTTAAAATGATCCTTAAAATCTTTTTTACTTCTATTTTACAGTTAGCTTTTTGACCTTATCAAGAGTATGAGCCTCCAGGCTTCTTAGCACAGAAAACCACTAGGGTTAGGGGGAAACTCTCCCTCCCCACCACCAAACGGCATTAATTTTACAATTGTTGTTAATGAGTTTTTTAAACCTTCATCTGAAGTATCCAGCAGCAGACAGTATTGGCTCCATGCAGCCCTGATCTGACTGAATACAGCAATTCCTAGTATGCTCCTCAAACACAAATACACACATGTGCAAATGTGTGTACACACACAATAGTTTATAGGGTTATTCGTATGTGCTCTTGCAATACGCAGTTTTTAAAGCTAACCCATTAATAAGTAACACTGATGGTATGAAGATATTGTAAAAGATGCCTTGTTAGTTACTGTATGGTCTGGCAATGAGTCCTTGGGAGCACAGCCATTATCACATTCTCTCTATAAATAAAAGGCTGAGGCCCACAGGACTTGATCACACAGATGTTTTGCCAGGTAAATAGGAAGAATTTTACTAGTTTTACCAATTAATCTTAGCAGTGGTGACCTGATACAGTTCTGCCAGATAAACCTTGGTGGTCCTGGAATAAGAAGGCTTTTGCTTACTATCCCCTTCCAAGGTTAAATAATCTAAACTGAAAAGGGCCCTGTTATACCAGAAAAAGTGTGTCCACATTTAGAGTTATCTTGGATTAATGTGGATCACATTTTAGCTTATACTGATATGATGATATAATAATGTAGATGAATACTAGTGAAGGCAGAAAATGGGCTTTTGTTTGGCCCCACCTTGCAAATAGATGACCTCTGTGCTTGCTGAGGTCCTGCTGAGATGAAATCTTTTAAATACCTTAAGTTGAAGGCTCAAACAGATCTTTGAAAAGCAGTGGAAACTTCCCTAGATCACTAAGGTTGTAACCTCGCTACATAAACCTCTGATGAATAGCTCTACTCTATAGCAGTATATAGCCAGTTTTATAGAAGCTATTTACAATGGCTAAGAACATAAAAAGAAATATATGCTGAAACTGTTATCTTGTATAACGACTGGATTCAAGCAGGGATTCCAAATGACACTGAATTACACTTGCTCAATTTAATTTATAGAGAGTATGTAGTTACCAAGCCTGAAAAATATCAGATCAATAGTTTGGGAAACAAATGGCCACATAACCAAATTTGTTTGAACTACTGACAGATGGTGAGAACAGTGACAATATAATGTCCTTTTTGCTTTGTGGTGGGGTATAAAAAGAATATAAAAGGAAGTACAAATAACACTTTTCTTTCACTATTACTTCTCCTTTACTGTGATGACCAGTCGAACATCGCCCACTGCAAAGGTATAAAACATTTCTTTGCAAGGCATCATTATTTTTTAATTCAGAAAGATATTTTTGCTACACAACTTCTATTATATGATCTGGATTGTTCTTACATGACCAATTTCCCTTGAAAAGACCTAGGACTGGTTTTGCTAGTAATCTAACAATGTCCATTATCAATATTTAAATGGATAGTTTGCTGAAAGCCTGTGTAAAAAGAGCCATGGAGCCCATTGTATTAGTGGTATAAGCAGGTGAAAACCAGAGAGGGGAGGACAAATGCTTTGCCTCAGAAATCCTTAAGAATTGTCCACCAAATACTATGTATTTTAAGGTTCCACTTATGCTGATTTAAGCATCATATTAACAGTTAATAATCAGCTTTGCTTATAGGTACATCTACTATATTAACTTGAATAATTTAGCTAGTACAATGTGTAATAAGCCCCAAATAATTTAGCTTTTCTTTCTCCTTCAGTTACAGCTTGGCAAAGATTCTTTTATTTTACTGTTTTTGGCTTTTTGACACAGACCTCTGCATTCCTATTTTTCTGCTGTTCACTACTCATGAATGCAATGGACGTACAGGATAAGCTAGTCCCTGACTCAGTGCAGCTATTTATTCTAACCTGCATCTCAGGTCTTGCAACCAGCAACACAATTTTCTTGCATTCATCGCTGGAGAGCAATAACACTGCCTCCTCTCGATTCTGGATGTCTTGGCCATTTATCTAGAAAACAAATGAAAGTGGCACATTAGTTTCTATTTCCACAAAGCAACACACAATAAAGGGCAAATATCAGCTCATTTGCGGTAAATGTATGGACAATACAACTTGCACAACGGGCTCATCTTCAGCCCCTCAGTGGTAAGTGCCTTCACTCAATTATGCGCTTACTGTAAGAGCTGTATTGATCGCTGAAGGATGGCGGACATCAGAGGAAGCAGTTATGTTCATAAATGTCCAACCTGCGCCCTGGCAACATACATCTAGCAACACAATTAACCAGCCCCTGACAGGTGACGTTCATCTTTCTCCGTTCAGAGTAATGGAAGTGTCATTCTGAGATAATAGTGCTGGTGGAAGCAAGACTGGTAATACTACAGCTGAAATCAGTCATACTGTATGCTTGTAGAGAGCCAATTAGAGGGCTACAGTATTATCTCTCACCAGGCAATACTTACAGGCCACTGTTTATTGCTGTTTCATTTAATCATTTTATATTTGTGTGTGCAACTCAGTGTCCAGGACCCTACAATCACAAAAACATAAGCCCTGCCCCCAATGGGATAATCAAAATAAAAAATAGATCATCAATAAAAATCTGCTTTCCTACAACTTCTCTTTGTATTGCTGTTAGTGTTTTAAAACAATCACACTAATAACTACATGTATTTTATAGCCCTTTTGAAACACTACCATAGATGCTGCTTAAGAAAATCAGATTTCAAGTACAAATCATCTTGTTCTGAAAATGAAGGCTTTTTTTTTTTCATTAGTTGAATGACGCACAAAGTGGATTTTCTTTGTGATGCCAAATAGCATCATCAAAAAAGCATTTGGCTCATTTGAGAATTACTGGGGATAGAGGTAAAAAGGGAATGATTTTAATATTTTTGTGGAATAAAAATACTTTCCAATGCTCAGTCCGATTAATCTATTTCCCCACCAATGACACTCAGTTTCAAAGCTTGTAGCAAAGGAAGACTGGGAAGGGGTGAAATGCATAGCCTCAACAAGTTGCTTTGAAGACACAGTTTTACTTAAGACTGAATAAAAACCCATATATATACTAACTGTCTGACTGACAGAATGCAAGATGTTGATAAAGCAAATTGTGGACTGTAAAAAAATGACACCTATTTAGTTGTATACAACTACCCTGATCTTAAATTCAGAAAAGCAACCACAGAGACCATGGACCAGGTCGTCAGCTTGAGTAAAATGTCATAGTTCTTGTGAGTTCAATACGATTGGTCTGGTGGCTCAAGGTAGATCACTGTATGTGCATACCTATAGCAGCTGGAGGCTGCCCTATCATAGTGAAGGTGAATGGGACTGCAAAATACTCCATTTCATCACAGCTAGAGACACTTATTTGTGCAAAGTTTGGATGTCCATTAATAAAAGCTGAACAATATCAGGCAAATCTCATCACAGTCATCCTTGCAGGGTCCTTCCCTTCATTTTACAGATTTTGCTGAAAGGTAATTAGGCTATTCTCATCTGCTTAAGGAAACAATATTGGCTGTGTGCAGTATGTGAGTTTCTAAGGCCCCTGGCACATGTTCATTTAAAGGCTCCATGGGATCTGATCCCCAATCCCAGCAATCCCACCTCCTGTCATGACACTTGTGAATGGAATCAGGGAACAGTTCCAATTGTACCCTTTCTCCTTGCTAGTGCATGGGGAGCCCGAGATCATGATTATAATAATGATTGTGATCCTGTGTTCCCCCTGTGCTGGCAAGCTGAAAGACAGGTGCCCACAGTCCTGCATGACCCAGGGCTGTCCCAAGGCTGGAGCCCAATAACCAAGTTGCGATGGCTGCTGGTTTGTTTTAGGGCTTCCTCCTCGGAGTTTAAAACCTATGCCTGGCAGCCCCACTGCATCTCATCAGTTTCATCAGGGGGAGCTAAAGGACTTTCCTTGCCAAGGAATTGATAGCGTGTGGGATTTAAAGTCTCCTGTGGAGGAAACTCTTCAGCTCCCCTGCTGGGAGTCTATGATATCTCCCCTGTTGGGAACCTGTGATGCCTGGCAGTTCTGGCGGAGCTGCCTAGTGCAGGGCTTTAAACCCATTGGTAGGCAATCCCAATGGCTCTCTGTGCCTGACAGTCAGTGTATATTTGGCTTTTTATTAAATTTCAATTAAAACTGAGCTCTAAAAGCAACAGTTGAAGATTGTTGGCACTGCCTGTGGAGACTCAGGATTGATTGCTGAATACCAATAGCCCTGGAGTTTGGACACACCAGAAATTCAATTTAAGGTACCATGCAAAACAAACATAAACATATTCTACATTATATGTGGAACATTTTTATAGCTGGTTTGCCATTTTTTGGTGCCTTAAATTGGGTGCATGTGTACCTTCCTTGTAATTTATGGTGCGATTAACACATTAATCAAAGCATAAATGTAACATGTAGAAAGGCCTAAAGGAACCAGTTCCATGCTCTATGAGGAAGGCTGCTATACGTCTCTGACAAATGCTCAAACAAGCATTCTCCCCCATTCCCTTAACCAGAGCCTCCTACTACCTACTCAGGGATTATGCTTTTCCAAACTTGAATGTAATCCCTATATAACGACATTGTCATCTTTCATTTCTCTGAGTTACCTCATCAATAAGAGTATATAGAGGGCCAATGCATTTTCAGATAGAAAAGAAAACCCCACATAACTCACTTAGTGTTAACTTTAATGATCAAATTCCTGGCTATATATCATCACTGGAATTACAGTAATGCTATTCATCTACAAAAAATGCAACAGAATCTTCTTTTACTTCTTGAGCCTTGAATCATGAGTGAAATGAATGTGATGGTCCCAAACTACTATCTGCTGGATGACTGTCTGCACTGTACCTGGCAGTCTAATTCACCCAGAAACTTTTAAAGGAATAAAATAGGATCAGGAATGAATATCATATACTATCCATTTAAATATTTCAATATGCCTTAAAATGGGAAGGGTTTTTCAACTATGTAGAAACAAACTAGAATTTAATATCAAATACACTGGTTTTGATTTAGACAGTTAAATCAACATTATACCCTGTTTCCTTTTCATGGAAGGCATTCTATAGATACATGTGAAACATAATTCATTGACTTTTCAGTTTCTAAACAGATCTCTGCATAATCCCATCAAATCAAAGATCTGTTATCTTTTTATAGCATGAAATGAGACTTCTGTGGGCACAGTTTTTGTGGTGTGAAAAATGTGTACCTTTTGGACTATAAAGAGAATAGGCCACAGGCACCTGCATGAGGCTCAACGCATTAAAATGTAACTTATTTCCTTTCTGAAATAAGGGCCACTTTAGACAGCTACCTTGTAGATCCTATTGTGCTCAGATCAGTTTTATTCCCAAAGCTGATATTGGGGTACAAAATACAGCTATGTTTTTAAGCAAAGATGTTTCCTGAGGAAATTAAAAAGACAGGCAGGATGGAATCAGATTGATCTTGCAACATGTCCCTGAAATAATGATTGGCAGTTACAAAGCTGGTTATTGAGAAGCAACTTGCCATTACCTGCAGTTACCACTGGGGCTTCAGTGAAGAGAAGTCAAAATGTAAGGGTGGTTGGTTAGAAAAGTGTGAAGGGAGCTCACAAGCAGCAACATGAACTGCAGAGGGTTACTGAAGTCCTGAGTTTGGGTGTAGTGATGCATAATTTCAGTAAATGTGCTTCTCTCTGCACTGAAATCTGCTTTCCTTCTCCTCTCTGCAGTTGAATTACATGCTTTCCTTCCCTGCGGACTGTACCAGCTATAAATTCCTTCTGATTGAACTGGGAAACTGAAAGCCATGAGGTTCACAATTAAAAGGACACCATCAGGTTCCAAACCATTGCCTGGGAAGGGAACACAGCTTTGTACATGCTTGAAAATGTGGAACCAAGTCACTATCTTTTCCTAGCTCTACCTTCCCCAAGGTCAGTTTTCAGTTTCTCTCACCCACATACCTGGTGGCTTCTCAGCTAAAAGTTCTGAAAACAAATAAGGTGTCTTAAATAAATATGAGGTTTGATCATAATTTAGTGTAGTAGCCCATGACAATTCTATTTTAATGTCATCTTGTTAAAAAGAAAGAGAAATCCATTCCTTTTTGAATATCCTGTTTGGCTAACTAACATCTCCCCTCCTTTCAAACCCATGCTTTTTCAATCAGTTCTCTAAAACATGTGCTTGTGGGTGGATACTCTCAAATACAGACTGTCTTGTTGGTTCACTCCTCAAATATTGCATACACAAGTCTTAATACTGTTTGATGAAACACCTTCAGTTGAATGTGAACTACATTGTACCCATGAGCACCTACATTGCGGTGGCCAAGGTTTGTTTGGGCAGACAAAGCTGAAGCTGTTCATTATCTGAGATCTTTATATTGCTCATTTGTTTGCTAATCCGCTGTTATCAGTATAACCTCCTTTTGCTTTTCCATTATACAGCAATCTGTCTTGTTGTTGCTGCTGTTGAAGGCACTGCTGGTGTGGCCTGCTGAGAAGCACTGTGCTTTATTGGAGGAACCTATCTCAGATCTGGAGGGTAAATAAATCTCAGATGCTCCTTGAATGGATCATTAGAAACCAAGAATAAATAAAACAATTGTTTTCATGGTGGCTTACCAGAGAAATCAGGAAAGTTCAGTTATGAATGATGGAGGCAAAAAGATGTAGGCAAAATTAGCCAAGCTCCTATCTCCAGTACATTAAAAAATCTCCTTTACAATTAGTCCTTCTTTTCTATGAAAAGCTTCTTAACCATGCTAGGTATTACTTGAAGTTTTACCCAGATTTATGCTACTAATGAATAATCATCAGGGCACTGCCTCCCATATTTATGTTTGCAGCAGCCCTATTTAGAATTTGACAATGAGATGAACAAATGAGAAATAATATTTGATCATAAATATGGCAAAAAAGATGCAGGGTAGAAGTACATCAGCCAGAACAAGTTTGTCATTCTAGTTTTTAGTGCATGCCCCTTAACTCCCACCCATAGTGTGTAAAAGACAGACATGAATTTTCCCATCTCTCACACTAACAAAGAGAATTATCATCTGTTGTTAGCAGTCCATAGAAAGATGATAGCTATGTACATTTTTTTTAGGAAAGAGGTCAGGTAAAAGTTTATCAACACACACCTGCAAAATGCGGTCTCCTTCTCGGATCCGGCCATCTCTGGCAGCAATACTATTTGGATCAACCTGCACAGAACAATATTCAGAAACCAAGAACGATTACATTTGGAGGACATGCTATTGCTTACCTTATGCAAAAACAGATTACATTTTTCTTCAGTCAGATGAACACACAACCTTCCCTGAATAATCACATTGTTTTAGAAAACCTTCTAAAACCTTGTTTTAGAAAAAGCCTAGACAGTAAGAGGTGAGAGCATATGCTTTTCAGACCAATATTTTTCCACATGACTGTCAAGCACTAACCTTCAGCTGTCATGGACTGAGTATTAATGATTGAATTCTTAGGCTCTGGAAATTCACTTTGGACTGCAGTGATTTTGGAGCCTCGCTAATGAACAGTTGAGATCTCCACACAGACAGGTCTGTTCACTTAAGAAAGGGCATTCTCCTTTTATGAACATATTTTCTGATAAATTATTCTAGCAGTTATTAATTTACCTTTTTCTCTAGATTTTTACATTCCTAAATAAAATTAAAAATAAACCCAAAGAAGCATCTATTGTACATAGATTATGCATTGATGCTGTATACAGGTTCTGGTTGGAATCCATTAATTTTAAGTTAGTTTAACCTAAGTAGATGTTTAGGGATCCCCTAACAGTCTATCAGAGACACAATATTGCATCCCTGAGCAATGACCGACTGTTCATAGGGGTAATACTATCTATCTCCTTTCACTTGATGGTTATCTTAAATCATTTATTTTGCCTTGTCATGCCAAGAACCATTTTTCAAACTAAACATTCTGAGTGTAGCATTTGGCTTGCAGGTTATGTCCTCTAAAGATGTTAGATATTATTTTCTTATTGTGTGTTGTCAGAACAGAAATTGATTCTGAAGGGCTTAATCAAGTATGAAAGATAATATAATTACATTCCCTTAAAAGGAAGGGGCTGAGAGATTTGAAGCAGAGCAATGCCCTCCATGTAGGAAAAACAACACATTGTAGATATAAGGGTATGTGGTATTAAAAGATTTCTTTACCTTTTTCCTCCTCACAAGGTCAAACAGATTTTAACAGTAGTGCTTATATACCTATGGGAAGAGTTACTCTCAACTAATTTTGTAGCAATTCCTTATTCTTGATCTAAGGCTGGGTTTTTTAGCTTCTTTGACACTGCTTTTACACTATTATAGAGCAATCTTTTTCTCCATTGCCATTTTTATATGATTAATTTTATTGCAATACAGAAGAATTCTTTCTATGAAATTCACTCTCTTCACGATCTTCAGAAATCTGTGATATATGTCACCTGCAGGTGACAAACTGTGCATCAGATTCAGCCAGGACAGCCAATACCAAACTGAGATTCATAATATTTTTCCCTTTTCATACAGGAAAACAATCCTTTTTAAAATGGTTGGAGAACAAGGCACCTGAAAATCTTTTTGGGTTTGATACTACAAAGTATTAAATGTGTTCTGGAGAATGAGAAGAAGGGGAATTGAGGGTGTTCAACATATTTCAGGATCAGATCCTCCATTTGTTAGTTAGTAAATCTGTGAAATGTGACAGGATAAATCAGATTATTTGAAATACTCACTCCCTCTCTTCTTTGAGTATATAAGTTAAAATATGCAAGAGGCAAGGACTTCTTAGGGTATCTTTCATTGGAACAACTGTGTAGCATAGCTAGAGACGTTTCTGAATGCAACACATTCCTCCTCAGGTCAAAAAGAAGGCATTGGTATTGTTAATATGACTGCAGTAAGGGGAGGGCACAGAGGTGTGGGGATCAGAAGGTTTGCTGATTAAGAACTCTGCCTGATTTTCTCTGTACTTGTGGGATTTCATTCAAATCGCAGACAACTGTCAGACTTCTTTGCACTTTGCAAAACTGTGATGTTGTATTTACAGCATTCATATTAAACAATCAAGCTGGTAATAATTACATTACTTGGATAACATAATTTACTTTCCTACATTTATCTGACAGGTGTTGGTTAAGGGGCCGTATTTCTGCAGTTAGGTCTCAGAACACTTGTTCTTATTTTTCTATTGAGTCCTCCCAAAAATCTTTACCTCACTGACATAGATTCCTGTGTCTTCCTCATCATCCGTTCTGTAACAGACAGTCAGCCCCAACTTCTCTTGACTGCTTACACGACAGAGCTCAACCTCCTACAACAAAACACAGGAACAGTGTGGCATTTATATTGGAAAGAAAAAAGTATGCAGCAGAAATGGAGAATTAAGTCACTAACATTGTCTTGGTCAGCCACTGAGGAATTTAAATATTAACAGCCTCATAAAATCTTAGTGTTAGCCAATTCCCTTTTTCTAATAACTAAAGCAAATCATGAGAAGGTAGACTGTACCATGCAGCAGCCACGTAAGTACACGGGATTGTGTATTTTATGAGTAAAACAACACTTTGAAAATTCAGGAAGAAAGTCCAAATGCATAAACGTTTTAAGCTACATAGGAACAGTTTGGTAAGTCATGCCTAACCTCAAGAAATATGGGTGTGCATTGATTTTGCAGTTTTTTTCTTTTTGGATAATAGAAGCTGATTTACAGTATATTACGTAGTCATTTTGTTCCTATCACACCAACTATGGATTTATAGGAGAGAGGACAGACTGACTACTCATCAATCAATCCATCACACATGAATGTCATTCTTCCAACAGCAAGCTAAATGATAAAGCAAAACCATAGCCTTCTGTTAATAGCATAATTCATCCCCTAGCCAGTTCAGTTCCATGGTTTCATTGTGGGAGTTTTAAGAGAATTATAAATGCTTCAAGGAACCTCCTGTGGCATTGGGCAGCCATGGCAGAAAATGGCAGCCATTTTTTGGTGCAGAAAATATAATCTGGGGGCTGGATGCTGCTGCAGTTGTGTCTCTTGAAAAGCATCAATTTCACAGGCACCTGACATATTACAACTGCTACACTAGTAGGACTTAAGCATCTCACGACTTTGTGTGGGTGAAATATTTTGAAAAAAGTAAGTTTAATAACAATTAATCCATCAGAAAAGTGTCCTAAATTGTTTGAAAAAGGGTATGTTTAAGGCCTTATTAATATTAAATAATAACATATTTACAAACAAAAAACATATGCACTTGATTTGTAGCTGGCATTTTGTGTGCTGAGAGAAGAAAAGAAAAGGTGAAAAGAAAAGCTATAGAAGCCTCTCCTCCCCTTATAACTTTGCATGCAACACTAGTCATTGCATTCATGAAACACAAGGACTACCCCAGAGTTGGTACCTACAGTAGCAGTAAACTTCCCAAAGGGTGAAGGAAGGATAATGTTAATCTGTGTTCTCTTTATTCATCTGTTCTTGCAGTAGCACTTGGAAACACCATGAGAAAGACGAGAATAAAAGCTGGTCCTCTGAATGTGTGAGGCAGTCGCTATGGTCCAGAGATACTGCACTGACCGTGGGTACAATGTTTTCCAAAGAATGATTTTGTGGCTAGGTCACTGGACTCAAACTCAGGGAACTTAAATTCTCAGTTTAGCCACATACTTCTAGCGTGGGCTCCAGGACAAGTCACTTAATCTAACTTATACTTCAGTTCCCACTATGAAATATAGGGCTAGGATTGCAAGCCTTTACTAGAATATCACAAGGATAAAATTCATTAATGATTGTAAAGTGCTTAGATACTAAGCAAACAGCCAGAATTGTTCCAGCTGGGATAACACATCACTACACCACCCTTACTGAAGGCAATGGCTCAAAATCATGATTTAGTCAATGATCTTCATGTCGTCTTCGTTTTTATTAGAGACATTTTATAAAAGGGCATGGTTGGGCCACTATTTATTGTACTCCTGTGCCTCCCCTTGTATACAAGCATATGGGGGCTCAAAACATGAACTAAATCTATCTAAAACCATCTTAAGACATTCCATATTTTAAAAAGCTTTTAGAATATGAACAAAGCCCCAAACATGTAGGACCCCCCTTCTCCCCCTGACCTCCTGCTTTGAAAAGCAAGTTAGGCGCTGAGAAGTGGAATTAGCCTATATTCCATGGTTTGTATGGTACATTTTAAATTAGAAACACAAAACCTTTTTCACTAAGAAAGAATCACAAATAGTGACCTGATTTTGGCATTGGGAGTAAAAGTAGGTATATTGAATAGAGGCCTATTTAAAACCCATAATAATTGATGCCTCCAGAGGGAACGAGCACTTGACTAGAACTGTAATATTAGGAAGGAATTACAGTAACAAAATGGCTTCAATTACAGCAGCAAGGTATACATTTAAGGACTAAAGAAGCTTGTGGTCCCTTAGAGGCCTATAAGGAAGCCTAAATACACCATAAAGGACTGAGACTGGGACCTTTAAATCAAGGCAAATGAGGAGCTGTGCACAAGCTGAAATCCATTGACTTTCACTGTCCTGCCAATAGAACCTCAGAGTCTCCCTGAACTGAGGATGGACAGGGACCCTAACGACTGCTCTGATCATAATTTCTTGAGTGTATAGTGACCTTGAATTTCTTTTGGATGATTCGTCTCAAGATGTTTGCTATAATAATGCTGCATGAATAGTTTACATTGAAAATGAACCGAATCCTTCTGGATGATATTGGTTACAGGAGCAGAATAATTTATATATTTAGCTATTTAAAACATGAAACAAATGAGCATAAATGGCCAAAACTATGGATATTCCAGTCATGCAGTCTATAAAGTTTATTTGGACTGGCTGCTTATGTAATAATTTGCATATATTTGATTTTCATTGCTTACAGGGTGAAATGCATCAGGTCCACTTGTGTACAACACTTGAACTGCTAAAGCTGGCTGAGTGAGCAACCCCAAACTCCCTGCTTATGGAGAGGCACCCCAAGATTCCCCAGGGTGCTTCTCTGTAAGGGGGGAAAGTGGGCAGGTGCTTAGGTGGCTTGAGGGCCCCTCAAGACTGCAGAGCACCTGACTGTGGTGGCAGGAGAATGCCAGCAGCTCAGGTTGCTTGTATTCTTCTAGCACAGAGGTAATAGATGTCCGCTGGGATAAAGCAATAAAAAGTCTATGAAGCACCTTTTGTTGTGCTGCTGATTTTCCTTTCATGTGGCACAAGAAAGGTTATGGATGTTTATTTGCTCGGTGTTTGTGCCACCATAAAAATGTTTGTGGAGGCACAAATGCGATGTCAGGCGATGTCTATTTCCACCCTTACTTTCATCAGAGTTCCAGTGTCTTAGGAATCTTGTAAAAAAATAATGTAATATTTGGGAATTTGTGATGTGCATTAACCTAAGAGGTGGTATCAGAGGAGCAGAAGATGGAAGTTGGAGAACTATTAGGTCTGTATCCTTTGATGGGCAGCTACGTCTCCCCACAAAAAGTCTTCTGCTGAAGTCACTTTCAGTGACTGAAATCAAAATAACACCAGGTTATTAAATTACTGAGTGACTTCTGCTTTTCTTTGGGTGGGCAGGACAGTAATTCAGTCCATTGGTACATTTAATTTAGTGAAAGCAGTACCATTCATTTCTGGCATAAGTGATGTTTTAAATGCATTTAAGTAGATCTGCTTAATCACTCCATGAAACATGAGAAAGTGAATTCCCAAGGTAGCTCCCTTCTTAAGAGTGGAAAAGATGGCTAAGGGGAGGAGGTCATTCTTTTGAAGGCCTCAAGAACAGGTTAAATTGGTCATCCTCCAAAATGATGGAGTAGTGGCTTCAGGGCTATAACCTTCTGCCTCCAGGTTAAAGGCCACCATTCCCTTTAGTGATGGAAAACCAGTTTAAAGGCTGTCAGCCTGGGGAGACAGAAAACCAAGTTAGGAGCTGTCACTTCTTTGGGAGAAGTAAAGCTAGGTTAATACTGTCATTTCTTCAATTGATAGGAAACTAGGTTATAAATGTCATCAACTGGATTGTTGGCTTTCTAGAAGTGGTGAAAAAGGTTAAGGGCTATTAAAGGAGACCTTGTAAAGTTTGCACTAGTTTGCAGGTCACCGAATTTTCATATGGAGAGGTACAAGGTTAAGAAAAATTTTCTCATTGAAAACAAGTGAACAGTCCCAAAACAAACTGTCCCTACTGGGACTTTCTTCAAAGAGACAAAAGCTCTGGGCCTTGCAAGCTATAATTCACTTGAGAACATTAGAATATATGTAAGAAAAAATATTTTTTCCCCTCCTTGCAGCTTCAGTTCAACAAGAGCTATTACTCCAGGGGAAACTGAAACGGAATAGTAATACATTTGGAAAAAAATAATTCTTTCCTTTTTGTTCGTCCCCAAAAAATGGTTGGTCAAGTCCTGCCCCGATTTTGTTTGGAATTCTTCAATCTCTTCCTTTTGGCATTAGTTATTTCCAACACACGCTTCTCCACTTTGAATTAATGTAAAATGCTGCTGCCAAAATGATCTTCCTAGCTCATCATTCTGCCAAGGACACTCATTACCCTTTTTCAAAGTTTGTCCATTGCCTCCCTTTCTTTCGCAACCACAAACTCCTCATCTCTGTCTTCAGAGCCCTTCACTAACTCCCCCTCCCCCTTGCAATGTTTACACTGTCTGATGCCAGCCTCAGTCACCCATTTCTCCAATTCTCTCCCAAGCATTTTCACACTTCATGCCATTCTGATCTAGTGACTATGACTCTCTATCTGCCAAGACACCTTATTACTTTCCTTTGTGTCCCACTTTATAATCCACGTTTGCTCTAATGGCTACAGAAGTCTGCCACCTCATATGGCGTATTTGTTTTGTCTTTTTACAATATAAGCTGTACTGAGTAGGACCAGTCATAGTCTGAAGTGCCTAGCAGAAAGGGTTATCACAAGTTAAGAAAATAAACTCATACATAAGTTCATAGTAAAATAGAAATCTTGTAAGTATACTAGGGGTTTGCAACATTTTGGGCAGAGTGCCAAAATCACCTGCAACCTTGACTTGTAAGATGTTGATGTGCCAAGAGCAGATGCTGGGGGAGATACTAGGGGCCCAATCCTTTTTGTGGCAGCATAGCCTCAGCCTCTGCCCAAAGCACATGTGCCAAGCAAAATGCCTTTGCATGCCACTCTCTGGCACATGTCGGGGGTTGCCTACCCCTGACCTATACAATAGAATTTGACTGAAACAGTGGAGCTAAATATAATGAAATTACAATATACAGTTGGTTTGATGCACTCTTGTTGGCCAACAAGAGGCAACTTGCAACACTCGGTATCAGTGAAAGTGTCTTTGCTATAGAAAGGGGATGGCAGGTAGAATTTGAGCTGTGACTGGGTGGTTCTGCAGATTAAAATGCATTCAAGTCTCCATGTGAACTACAACTGAAGCAACTGCAAGGAGAATGTGCTGAATTAGAATGCCGCTTAGCTACTCTGGGATGACCACTTCCAGGTCCCACAGCAGACCAGGAGCTATGGGTGCTTTATGGCTTCCCATCACCCCTTCTGATAGACTATGCCCTGTTTCATGGGTAAAGTCATTTTCTACCAATGTAGACCAAGCTGAATTAATCCCATTAAGGGCAACTTCACTGCACAGAACAATTATAGTTTATTCAATATTTAAAATAATTGGAGATTTATAAAAACTTTAAAAATTATCTATGATGAACTGGACATATTCTGTTGATAATGATAGCATGGGTAGCAATGCTGTTCTACTGAATTCTTGTCAATGACAGCATACTTCCTTGGTTGCTCTGGTGTAATTCTAGTAAAAGACATAAAAAAGAATGAAATTTTTCCTTCCGATCACTGTACATTTTAATGTCTTGCCTTACATTGCAGATACTGAATCATGTCTCCTTTTATGTCCACTTTCAGTTCCTTCCACTTACTACTTAGGTTTCCATTTCTGTTTGTGAAATGTATTAAGTCTAGTGTACTGTATTTGCAATAAAACTAAAACATGCATTTCAATCACTTAGGAGACATGGGATGGCTCCTGTTCTGATAATATTCCATGGTATGACAAATGGAAGGTCTGTATTTGTCTATTTCATATTTAATACATGGCATTCTAGACTGGAAGACGCCTGATACAATGTTGACAAAATAACCTTGTCAATCCCCTTTCAAACTTTTTTCTGTATGAAAACACTGGGCCCATTTCCAGCATATATTATTTAGGAAATGTAAAAAGAACAGATCACCATAGCAAAAGTAAGAGGAAAGACTTGTGGACAGAAGTCATTTTCTTTTATCAACTGGTGACTGAAGCAAGAACTAAGATTTTCTGATAAGGCACTGGCCACATTATAGGCAGCTGAGCATATGCATATGTCTTTCTTTGATGATATACTAAAATGAACTGGACAATTTTCCCCTACTTTATCTATGACAATTTGGTTATCTGTAATGAAACTGATAAAACCCAATTTCTCAGATGGCTTTTCAACAAGTTTCCAGATGATTAATTTTTTCCCCTAAAATAAGGCCTTAAATAAGGCATTGAGCAAAGAGCATTATTAATATCTACAAAATAGTCCTTTTTAATTTCAGTTTAGAAATTAAATATTAATGGGGAACAATTCAAGAACAAATCTGAGATGCACAAGATCTGGGTTCTAATCCTTTATTTCCTGTAAACTCTGTGGGTGTGATACTTAACTTTTCTGTGACTCGACTGCTGCTGTGTAAGGTGATAATTCATAAATATATCACAGGGATGTTATGGAGCTAAGTTAATACATGTTTATAAAATGCTTCAAGGCAACTGGTTAGTAATGATATGGAAAGTTCTTTAAAAATATTTCAAATAGTGAAGTTCCTAAAATATTCTTCTGATATCTTTTTAACAAACAGGTGTGGCGTGACAAAAAAAACCCAACCAAACCAAAACCAAAATTATAATTGCTGCCATGATCACTCAGTCTGTACTACAATATTTTACATCAATGGTACTAAATACTGTAGCAACTTATTATAGGCTATAGTTTTGAGGACAATATCAACTTGCACACAACGTGTTAAAAGGAGGAAGTGTAAACCATATTAAGTAATACTAACATTCTTTTTATTTCTAAATTGAATTAAGTTAGTAAAATCAGGTTCTCATTAAAATGGCAGAACGATCATACTGACTAGACCCCAAAGCTTCAATATCCTTGATAGCAGCTGGCCTTTCTACCGAGGACTTCACAACAAAGATAAGATGCTCTGGAATAGGGCTGTCCAACTAGCATGCAGGTGCCCTGCACATGGTGCAGTGGCAGGGGCATCTGGGTACACAATACAGTATGTGTGTGTGTATGTGAGAGGGGGGTGTGTGTGGTGGAGGGAGCAAAGGGGTGCAGCAGTGGCAGGGGCATCTGACTCCACAATACAGTGTGTGTGTGTGTGTGTGTGTGTGTGGTGGGGGGAGCAAAGGGGTGCAGCAGCACAAGCACCTGGGCCTACTGTGCAGTGCAGGGGACATGCAGCTTCCACTTACATAGCCCTGGCTAGTCATAACCCTGCTAGTGGGACCCAAGGGGCATGCAGCCTCTGGCCACTTACACATTGGACAGCCCTGTTCTAGAGCAAAGAGAAAGCTGGAAGGAAATGGAATGTCAAGGGTGACTGTTCAGATACATTTTTATACCTTAGTGTGCTTATTCAAACCGCCTAACTTTAAACTCATCTAATAATTAATGGTAGTTTTAATATAGCCTAATCACTTTGTGCTGTCATCTTGGAGTGTAAGAATTGCAATTCTAAATTAAATCAAGGTCTGTTGAGTCCCGAAACTATTTTGCTTCGAGTACTGGCCCAATACCTGATGTTTTAGAGAGAGAGTAGTAGTTTTCCCCACAAAGTTTAAGAAGAAAATATAAAGAATACAAATGAAACAAGATGGACATTATTACTGGTATTTCAGCTCTTCTTTCCTAGCTGAAGTAAAGCCTGAGAAGCTGATTTAATGTTCATCCTGCTAATCGCATCATTGACTAAACAATTAACTGAAATAGAAAGGGCCAAGAGCAGAGTAACTTAAAGAACAACTGACGGAAGAATGAGCTGAGAATATTCATTTCTATGTATTTTAAAAATTGATTTTTTTGTTTATTATAGTGTTTCTACTTAAAAAGAACTTCACAATGCAAAATACATTACTACATAGTACGGGTATTGAGGAATAGATGAAGTCAATCGGACAATTCACATCCTTAAGTCAGGCATGTGCATTAGTACCTTTCTTGGTCAGTAACAATATGGGGTAAGATCATCTTCTAGGGTCAGTTATGATTTGACTGTCCCCCATTTTTTATCAAGATTACCAAAAAGGGCTGCCATGAAACAGGCAGCTTAATGTTATCTGCTTCTTGCAAGTGGTCTCTATAATCTGTCAAAACCAAGTTTTTGGTTCTTGAGAACTAAGGCTCTCTGCTAGTCTCAGAAATTTGTCCAGTAATCTTATGCTATTGTTACTTCTTCTATTCATGCTCTGTAATGGTTTGAACACACTGATTAAACAGCCTTCTAGGTGGAACAGTTATTGATAATATCGCTCTAATGACACACTGCTTCTCTTTTGCCCACATGATTAGAGGCTACCCTTTTTCATACTGCAGTATCACCTATCATTTAGGTGGCTGCTTCTTGCAGCACTTAGCCTTCATATCCTGCTTCTCAATCATACAAGTTTATTCTCATTCTAATAATCATGCTGATAAAATCAAAATAGATATCACAAACACTATATGAGATGCATTCTCCTTCTGAAGGCAAGTAAAATGAGTGGAGAAAAAGATTGGGGAACAGGGCTATCTGTTCTTCTACAATGCACCCTATGCCAGGGGTGCTGAACATACAGCTCAGTGGTTCTCAGCTGGGGAGGTGCAGCATCCTGGGGTGCCATGAGACCCCCTTAGACATGCTGCAGCAGCCGCAACCAAGTGAAACTGCCCCACACACTTCTCCTGGTGGGCAGCAATGCTGCCTTGTGCTGTGCAGCGCTTCCTGGTCTGCAGTCCCCTTTTTTAGAAATGTATCATTCCTTATAAGAGCAACTTCTATCCATGGAGATAAAGTTGAAGATATAACAAACATAATTTATTAATTCTATTTTGGGGCTAATATTTTAGAAACCTTTTAAAATATTTTCATGAACCTATATTATTGGTCAGTTCTTTAAAATGTGCCAGTGAGGTTATTTATAATATGTGATGATCTCCAAAGGCAGTCAGCACTTGACTTATTAAAAAAAAGGATTGTACAGACATTTAAAACTACATTTTGGGGAATATTCCTACATTGCTAGACAGAGAGGGGTGGATGGCCCAACAAATTTACTGGACCACCTTATGTGATCTATATATCCAAGTCTAATTTCTATTATTATATGATAAATCCATCTCAGAAATAATAAGTATTTACTAAAAATCATAATATCAGAGACAGCAAAAGGCAACAGAAAATTTTAGTCCACTGGAAAGGCTCATCATTTATCACCTGTAAGATCAGTTAAAGATGAAAAAGCTCTGTCTAATACTTCAGCTCTGTCAGAACTGTTTGTTCCGTGTGGGCCAGGGTAAAGAAACAGTTTACAGGAGAGATTATATAGAGGAAATGACTATGAATGGAGCTTTCTTAATTGGTCCAGTCAAAAAACCCAGAAATGCTTAAGATTCTACAGGGAAGGTGAGGTATAATGAATGCAAACAAAGGTTCCACAGATCTAAGAACTATAGCAAGGCTGTTTACACATATGATCTCTTGTTAGAGGATTTTCTATGAAATAAGTTAATGTCTATATGACAGAGGCTAATTGTAGGATATGCTTAAAAATGTTTAGTATACAAAATTGTGCAATGTATCTAGCATCTGCTCTGGAGGTCATCATATATCTTTTATTTCATTCTTTCCCCAAAGAGTAAGTTTAAATGTAAATGTATTCTGCGGCTTTAATTTACAAACACTGGCCCCTGTTGTGTTTAAAAAGCAGTACTCTTAATCACAAAAGCTGCACTCTTACTCCTCCGACACCTTCATTGCAGAAGGTAATGAGTATCATAGGATTTTAGCAGCACTCCTTCCATCCACCCCTTGGGCTTTTCTATTTCACAGAATTTACAACCTATTCTGCTAAACGCCTACAGAGAATTGGTCAAGTTCAAGATTTCTCTTTTAAAGCTATTGAAATTCTTCAGTTGTGAAAATAAGTTAATGAAATAGCCCCCTTTTCCCTCTCTAACACTCCCAATGTGCTCTGTTATGCAGATTTTACATAGACAGGCACATCCACAATGTATTTGGGGGCTATTTGGATGGAAATAGAAAAAGCTATGGAGCAAGACAGTGCCAGTCTAGATGTAAACAGGCTGGAACTGCTGGCAGCTATACTGTTACAAATAAAATTGCATTCCCTACTGTCTTCTCACTTATCAATTTTGACAGAAGACTGTCCTGACTTCTCATAAACTGCATTGAAAAGGACAAATCACATTGGATGTCAGATTTGCTAGAATGGATTTGGTTGGTAGCTTACCACAAAGAAACTGAGGGTTATCTCCATTCCACATGGCAGGGAAAGACAATACTCTGTCTAGGCAGTGGGGGCTGTACCTCATAGGATAAAGTATCATTTAATCCCTATCTTTTTTTGGTTGGGTCTAGTTTTGGGGATATCTGACATGAGATATATAATTTTCTTTTACATCCCAGCAGAAGTGCCATATTCCAGCATGTCTTTTGCAAATACAAGATCCAAATAGAAACATAATCTAGCATGGAAGACAGATTTAAAAAATAAGATTACTTTCCTCTCTCTCATTTCTCTAGGTACAATTAGGGTCACAACACTGCTTTGTCTCCATGTGCAAGATTCCCTCAGATGTCAGCATATGCTAGAAAACAGTACCAGTGTTAGAAAATTGGTACCAGAAAAAAATACAGCATTTGAGTGCTTATTAAATTTTTCATTCCACTATTTTGGATGAAGAATTTTAATAACTTTTGACCTAGACAAATAGGTGACAAATCCCTGGTAATAAGCATGCAATACTATATCGGTCGCTATTATCTTCCTGATGCTTTTGTTTAATAAACTGCCAGCATATAGCACTGTATTACACAGAAGAGCCAAACAATGAGGTATCCCCTGAGGAATGGCTTCTGCAA
This sequence comes from Alligator sinensis, assembly GCF_000455745.1. Classification (NCBI taxonomy): domain Eukaryota; kingdom Metazoa; phylum Chordata; order Crocodylia; family Alligatoridae; genus Alligator; species Alligator sinensis. Next base: position 1,616,786 of record NW_005841847.1, on the reverse strand, counting down.
CTGGCATTGTTATATGGTTTTCTACTATATAGGAGATGCACCTGTGTGTCAGCTGTTTGCAGCAAAAGACTAGCAGGTTGGCTTGCTGGGTGGGGGCAACACCTGATGGACAGGTAGCATGAGGGAGAAAGTGGGTAGGTCTGGTTAGAGAGAGAGAAGCTGTGGAGCTAACTGTGAGAAGAGAGCCACAGCTACCAAGATCACCAAGCTATTCCTGATGCACAAAGTGAGTACTGCAGTAGGTTCAAAGTGTTAAGAATACAGGAGAGGAACACACAAAACGTGAAATGCTGTGAGCCCTTGTAGGGCTGATGAGGCCTTGCTAGCCTGCTTTTAAATTTAAGCCCTGAGTTTGAAGAACTCATGACAGACTTTCAGGGAGTGTGTCTCATAAACAAGTCAAAGAGAAGGAACATTGTTTCAGGATTATACACTAACTGGCTACAAAAGGCTCAAGAGCTGTCATCACATCCTCTAGTAAATCACAAACATCCACTTGAACTCCATTCCCCTCCCCCCCCCCATTAGCTGACAGAAATATACTACATTTCCAAATCCTTGTCAAAAGACTAAATCTCAATAATCACTCCTTATAGCATGTATTAAACACACAGCACCTTAAACTCTCAAACAAAAAGCAAATGCATTACATTACCTTCTGGACAGCTATACATACTGGAAAATAACATGCCCTCAGCTTATTTTGTTATCTTAAATAAAACTTATTTATTTTTAGCTTTCATTATCTCTCATTTTACCATCTTCACTAACACTCCATCTCAGGAGCTACTGCAGTCTTTGTTACTTTTTCACATTGACTTCTCTTTCTAGATTTTTCTTTTATCCTCAGGCAATTTTCCTTGTTTCTGACACTCCACATGGCAAAATGCCCATGCTGTTTTTATTAAAACTAACTTACCTGGGACATAAAGTATTTAGATCCACCTGTGGGATGCCCTAGAATTGAAGGGCCCCTCAATGAATTTGAACCTTCCTGTAAGAAAGAACCGGAGGGCAATGCTGGACTACTGCTCACATGCAGCAGACCCACAGCACTATAGCTTGTACCACTGAACAGCTTTTGCAAGCATGAGAAAGAGAGATGTTTTGGGCAGAGGTGCTCACGCCTTGGAGTCGGGACAGCTCTCCTCTGCCCTGTGGAGATTACCAGCCCCAATCGCCATGCAGCTTGGAGGGAGTTGCCCTGGAGCCGGGACAACACCCCCTGTCCCGCCATAGCCCAGGCCTGACCCCCGTTGTCCCCCGCCAGCCTGGGGCTGGCACCTGGGAGAGCCTGGAGGTCCCCTTGGCTGCTGCAGGGGGGCAGAGTAGGGCAGAAGCAGTCCTGGACTGAACTGCTCCTGATGGGAGTAAATTTGCTCCCAACAGGTGCACATTCAGATGTGTGTCCAGGCGCAGTTTAAGTCCTGAAAAGCAATGCTTTCTCATCAGATTAGAGGGGTGTTTTGGTAATGGCAGTATCTATTATAGAAGTTATGAGATGTACTTTAGTCAAATTGATTTAGATCCTCTACATCCTGATGAAGTCTTCACTGTTCCTGGATGAAGCTCATTAGAAATTGTTTCTACCCTCCTAAAAATTTTGATGAAAACAAGGAGAAATCATTTTCAAATAAATTTATTGTGAAAAATATGACTTTTCAAAAAAACTGTAAAACCTGCAAACTGAAATTGCTTTCCCTTGTATTTTGAAAATGAAAATAACTGGCAAAAAATATGAACAGTTTAAACTGAAAGCAAAAACTACAACTTACGCCTTTCCTGAGTGCTACTTTGATCTCCCTCCTCTACCCAATCTGCTGTTCTGCCTTCTGTTTTCTACCTTGTGCTTCCTGCCTGATCTGCTGCTCTGTTTTTTTGCTTCCTGCCCTGTGCTTTCTGTCCAATCTGCTCTAGTTTCTGCATCCTGCTCTATCTGCTGCTGTGCTACCTATCTCCTCCCCTGCCTGCTACCTGCCACCTTGTTCTAAAGCATCTACTACTGCTGGAGACTGGGCTAGGGGGACCATTGTTCTGAACCAGTATGGCACTTCTTATATTCTAGAGAGGATAGGAAGGATTGGGGTCCAAAGTACATACCAAACACTGCTTACAGATGTTAAAAAACAAAACAGTGCTTTACTTTAAACTTGGTGCAGTCCCATGCTGGGCCCAGCACATGCCTAAAAGAGGAAACACGTTAGCTGGACCAGGCTCACCTACATCTGTACAGACTGGGTGCTTTAATGGGGCTTTTTGGGCACTTTTATCTAATAGCTGATTGAATCAGCTTTTGATAACGGCTGTGAGAAATTTTCTTTTACAAGGTACAAGTGTGTGGCAGCTGTTCCTGAAACAAATTCCCAGCTCCATTCAAGTATTTTTAAAAGCCCAGTCCCTTAATCTGCAGGTTTCTCTAAACTGCAATATGTGCCCTTCTCTAAGTGATGAACTTCAGACGCACAAAATCCTAAAGTCTATGTGGCTCTCAGATTTCAAATTTAAATTAACTGAGAATCAATGTGACATAATTAGCTTTCATTTTTTACAATCTATTTCACTTGTAATGCATAAAGTCACACTTTATCTTTGCTGTATTTCAAAATGTTACTGCCCAGCACTTGACTCTGTAAACATCATTATTACTGCTGAGTGCCTGCCTTGGATTTGAAATGAGTGAGAAGATTTATTTGCCTCATCAGCACATTCTAAACATCCATCCAGCCAATCAAAATGCAGAAGATACAACAGATGTTCTAGCATCTGCTACAAAGAACATTTATGCGGCCAAGAGAATATGCAGCTAAATTTTCAAACCTTTACAGTTTCACATTTGAATATTCTTGATCTAAAACTGTGTAAATGGTATTTGGAATATTAATTAAATCAAGTTACTGAACATAATGATTCAATTCTAGACAGATGCAAAAAATTAACATACTTGCCTGTGTTACAGTTTATTATTTAAATATGCTAAATGCAAAAGACTATGAAAAGGCAATGTTAAGACTGTACCTTCAAAAACCCATGGAAATGTGTAAACTGAAATTCTAGAAGCAAAACAGCTCATTTAGATTCCTGTCTACCTTATACAGATACAGGCACACAAAATGATACACAGTGGGCATGTTTATATGTGCATTAATGCACTGTAGTTATGGCGCATTAAGTTTAGTACCTGTGGGCATTTTTACACGTGTAAGTGCCGTAGCGCCAGGCGCTTTGAAAAGTGATGCACTGTGACGCTTGCAGTTATATAAGCGGTGAAATGCATGTCAGTGATGAGAAAACTGCAGTGACAAGCTTTTGAACTAAAACACATTGGAGGTGCTTTAGTTCAAAAGTGCACTGCTGCCATTTTTAGCATGCTGATGCACATTTTGCCGCTTATACAACTGCACGCAGCACAGTTGAGTCTACTCCGAAGTGGCGGATTTTCAGCATGTCACAGGACAAAAAAGTATGTGTATAAACGCTCTGTAATAACAAGTACTAACTCAATGCGCAGTAACCGGCACTACTGAGCAGTAGCACTGACACACCATCAGTGCTACTGGTGCCAGCAGTAGCACAGGTGCATGCCTTTTTAGTGCTGTGATGTGCTAATGCGCAGAAGAATTAGTCTACTGCACATTTAGCATCTCGTTTAGATGTGCCCAGTGATTTTTTAAAGTTACTTCCTTTTTTTTCTTAGTAGCAATATGACATTGATGTGTACACTGTCCATGCTGCCTTTCAGCTGTCTAAATGTCATCCAAATATGCTATAGCCCTCACTCCAAAACCCAGAGGTTGATGGTGACAGTCATGAGATTAACTATAGAGGAATGTTATAAACAAACCTTTTGTGTTGTATACCACTAACTATTTCACTTACACTCTACCCATGTCCTCCAAGACTGAGTAAAATATCCAAAACTCTCTGACAAGTTGCCTTGGTAAATAAATTAATAAACAGTTTTTCAGAAAAAATCTCTTTTGGGATTTTTCCTTTGTGAAAGTGACTTTTAAGGCCCAAGGCATGCCATTTTTAATCATAGTTTAAGGTTAATCTCATTGGCAGCCATCAGTCTCAGGAGACCACAGAGATTATGTCTCTGGTGGGTTACTGAGTACCACCACAACTTCTTGAATGGCTGAGGAATGCAATGCATGACAAGCAGATCCTCTGACAAGTTGCACATACAAATTCAGTTGAACTTGCACTGGCATACCGAGTACCATTTAGTCTTGCCTGCCTCTGACACCTCTTCTCTAGATCATCATTGACCCTCTCCCTCTCAAAGCAATGTAGCCCTCCTTTATGGTGGCTTTCTATTTGCAGTAGTTCGAAGCGACTGTTTCCTAATGTTGTCTAATGATGTGCAGCTCATGAAGGTTTTTCTTGCAGACAACAACATGGAGTTAGGACCATCCAAGTTGATGTCTTCCAGTGGCCAACTCACCATAGAGTATGTCCTTGGGGATTCAGCCATGGCTCATACAATTCACATGTCCTAACCAACAGAGGAGTCTCTGTCTCAGGGGCACAAACATACTGGGTATCTTGGCCCGTTGCAGAAGACCAAAGTTGGGGATTTTGTCACACCATGTTATGCCTATCATACAGTGGAGACACTGAAGATGGAAACTGTTCAATTTTCTTTCTTCCTTAGCATAAGGAGTCCATGTTTTCCTGCCATACAATACAGAGCTAAGTATGCAAGCACTGTAGACAGTAATCTTTGTCAACAGAGTGAGTGCTGTTTTTACAAACTCTCTTTTGAAATTTAGCCATGGTGTTGCTTGCCTTTGCAATGTGAGCATTAATTTCAGCTCCAAGCCAAGATTCTGTGAGATGTTGGAGCCCAAGTAAGTGAATTATAACTCTTCAGGACTTAGTATCATAGGAAAGGAGAGTCCCAACTTCCCAGGAGAAGTACATACATGTTTCTTGGCTTGGAAAGTCCCAAAACATTATTGACCAATGATATTATTCATACACTGAAGCTATTTAAAAATGTTTGAGTTATATTTTAAAGTTATGTTTTCTTTCCTTTTAAGTCCATGAAGTTGAGTTACATGATACTGGGCACATCTACATGAGCCAGCCACTGCACAGATGTTACTGCACAATTGTTACTGCATAACCAAGTACTAAATGACTGTGCAGTAACTGGTGTTACTGAGCAGTAGTGTCCTGGCACAGTTGCCTAGTGATGCTTACTACATAGTAGCTCGTTACTACTGTGCAGTAGTATCATGTCATGGTTCACACCCAGTGATGCTACTGAGCAGTAGTAACACGCTCCTGTGCAGTAAGTGTCTCATGTAGATGCGTCTACTGACACACATCAACTTTGATAGTGGAAGTGAGTGAACAAAAATACTGAAGTACTTAAAAATTCTTGAGCTACCTAAAATAATTTTACTGTAAAATACGGGCATATAAAGACTACATAAGGGTGTGGTATAATGATAAAAAAGTCTACAGATAAAACATCATTAAAATGGAAGATTTATAATCCACAGAATCTCACAAACATGAAAATAATTCAAGCACCTTGTTCTTCATTCTCCAAATGAAAAATAGATGCCATATATTGTAATGCTGCCCAACAATAAGGTGCTGAAGAACTAAGCTCACTTTTCTTCATTTTCTTGGGAAAACATAAGCTGTGACAACAATGAGGAAGAATTTTTATTACCTTTCAGGTGAAATGAGGAGTAACCTTGTGTTTGTTTTATGAAATCATGAAACAAAATGACTATCACTGACTTGATATATTTTCCTCCTATTTTAAACCACAATGAATGGCAATAACTTTGATAAATTTGCCAGTGTCATTTTTGTGTCCTTTCTTCCTCCACGTGTAGTGATGCTCCTTAGTTAGGAGCACAATTCAAGTCAGTAAATTGGGATATTCATTACTAGTGACAGCTACAGAAGACAGCAATTTCATCTGCTTTGAATGTCAGCATTTTGTGGTGAGTTATGCTAAATACATAAAAAAATATTAAGAACAAACAAGCACAACAGCAAGTGGCCTGACATCCTACTTTATCTAAATGATCTTCACATCAAAAGAAAAGGTGGAAGTGTGATTTAGGGGATAAAACAAAAATGCAACTAGTCAGGACTTCAGGGTTGTATTGCCAGTTCTGTCACTGACTGGCTGTTTTATCTTGTGCAAATCATTTAACTTGTGGGCTAGGGACAGACATTCAAAATCCTGAGCCTGTATTGATTCAATCTTTGCAGGTTAGTCTAACCTGGCTAGGCTAAATCAGTTTGTAACCCAGACAGACATCCCAGAAATGTAGGCACATGCTTGCAGTGGCTCAGGCTAGAAGCAGGGGGGGGAGGGGGGAGGCACTATAAGAGCCCTCCCGTTGCTTCCACAGAGCACAGCTGAGAAGGGTGTGGCCAGGCCCCTGCAGGACACTCTTATTACTTCCCCACCTCCTGAGCTGCCCAGTGGGGATGTTTATCACCCCTAACTCAGTGTGTATCAATTCATTAAGAAAACAAAGCCTCTCTCCACTAACTAACGGAGCTTTTCTTAAACAGCTCTTCTAAGGAAGGACATTAAGCTACCTGTTGATTAGCTCCAGAAAGCCTGTCTGCTTCTGTCCTTTCCCACAGCATGGACTGTAGCCAACATGTGGTCTGCTAGCTAATACACAGACACCTCTCAGCAAGGCAGAGGGGACAGGGGAATTCCTGCTTAGCAGGGAGTGGTGAGAGGGAGAGGGGGAGCAAACAGCTTTTCTTAAAGAGCTTTTCCAAGGAAGGGCGTTAAGCTACCTGTTGATTAGCTCCAAAAAGCCTTTCTGCCTTGGATGTCTCCTACAGCATGGACTGCAGCTAGCATGTGGTTTGCTAGCTAATGCTGAGGTGTCTGAGTAAGGAAGAGGAGAGGGGGGAAATAATCCCTGTTTAGCAGGGAGAAGCCAGGCAGATGCTCTGGGCCTGCAAATCTGTGCCAAGCTCCAGCCAAGGAGCAGAGGGGAGGGGCCAGCCCTGCTGTGGAGCAGAGAACCGTGCCCAGCCCAGAGAGCATGCTGGGGGGTGTCTAGCTTATCTAAAACCAGCAAGAGTCAAATCAGTTAAGTCTGATACTATATTTAGCCAGGTTTATCTCAAACCAGTTTCAGCCATTCTTAAACTGGTTTATGTGCACTGAATGTCTGTTCTGTTACCGGTTTAAACCAGTTTCTGATTACTTAACCAGTTTATGTGTAATGTTTGTCCCTAGCCATGAAGCTCAGTTCACCTACTTATAAATTACAATGGTGTAACAACAGTGGCTATACTTCATTAGGGCTGTGGTAGGTTTAATTAATTCACATCTGTAAAGGGAGTGTGCCATTCTAAACTCAAAGGTGACATTTTAAAAGTAAAGCATTATTCTGTTATTACCTCTTATGCAGTGTTCTACTGGCCATATTTAGCCAGAAATTATATGCATATTACTGTCTTTATGTAAATCATGACTATTTAAACCTCAAGAGCCTTTTTAATATGAAAATATCTGAAAAGTGTTTCCTTGTGCTAGTGGGCCAGATGTGTGCTAAAAGCCGTTCATTTTAATTACTATTCTGGATTATTCAAAGAACTACAGTAAAACCTAAGGCCATGCCACTGTTTCATTTTTAAGAGTCACCCTTCCTTTTTACAGTCTGCACTGGCAGTCAGACAATTCACAGGATAGGTATTACAATTATAACAACACAAGACTCCTCTTGAATCAAGGAAAAAAATTTCTATAAGAAACCTTGAATAGGAACTATGTAATATTTTCATGTGTACAACTGAACCAATTTATAGTATGCCATTTACAAACTAAAAAAGATTATTTAAGATGATTTTTAATAAATATATTTAAAATGAAATCCACCTTTTTCTGTACCTCTGTATGTTAAAACTGGTAAGACTGGCATGGAAAAAAAGAAGTTAGTAAAACCAGAAAGACTTTCTTGTGACTGAGATTACAGACATACTCATTATCTTTCATATCATTCTTAATACTGTAGATTTAAAATGAAAAATTTACATTCTATACTTAAATAACTGTGTTAATAAAATGCCCGCATAGAGTAAGGTTTCCAGGTTTCAGTATTAATTTTTGGGCTATTTTGAACGGTTGTTCGGCAAATACATGGAATATTAAAAAGCCTAGGTTTTCCAAACCCCTTCTGACCTGCCTGTCAGTTCAATACCACCCCCTCTCATCAATGCGATTAGCAGCTGCATAAAGCTGACAACTATGGGTGTAGAGATGAGGCATGTGGTAAAAAATATCACTCTTCCATTAAAAGTCTACAGTATATTTACCAGCAAGTCTGATTTATATCCTTTCATCCCAAGAAACTGGTCTAACTGCAACAGAAAGTTACAACATTTTTCCTGACTTTGGCTGTGGCAAATACATCTTTAGAGCAGGGGTTGGCAACGTTTTTCAACAGAGTGCCAAGAACACCTGCAAAATCAACTTGCAAAATGTTGGTGTGTCAGGAATGGATGGTGGGGGAGCCACAAGGGGCCCAATCCTTATTGTGGCAGGGAAAGGCTGGGGCTACACTGCCGTCTGCCCTGAGGTGCACGTGTCAAGCAAAATGCCTTTGTGTACCAGACTCTGGCACCTGTGCCAGGGGTTGCCTATCCTTGCTTTAGAGTCAAGCTAAAGAGCACTGTATTTCTTGAAGCTTTCACTGTTTGATTATTTCTGGTGGCTGCTGAATTTGAAATTTGCCTCCTATTTGCTAATGGCTCTTTTTGATTTATTCCAACTTTTAGAAGGTTCAAGTGAAAAATTGACCCCCGGAGTGTGAGGTTTGACCTAGGAACTACTATACAAAGCCCAAGCAAAAGTCTCTGTTATGTAACTAACGCCCATCTGCAAAGATAAGGAGGAGACAGTCTTAGATAAAGGAGGCTCGAAAACAAAAGCAGAATCAGAGGACTAGGGCAAAGAGCTCATTAAAATACTAAAAATGATGCCCCTAGGTGGGGAGAAAGTATGCTAATGAAACATACATGTATGTAAATGAGATACATAGCTAAAACACAGGTATAGAGACATGCTCAGTAAAGAACTCCTTGCGTCACTCCTTTATAACCAATTAGCAAACAAGAATGCTTATGAAGGTCCAATACTTCTGTATAAAAGATGCTTAGAATTAAGAATCTGTGTGCTTGTTACATGAAATTATTCCGCTTGCACCTTTTATTGCTAGCAATAAATCTTCTTTATACTTTCACCCCTGGTATCTTTATTGGCCTTTGCATACCGGGCACGATCCCAGACTTGAGCTGGGGCTCAACAGGAGGAAATAAAGAAGGAAAAAGGACAGTACTATGGAATGTAAATAAGGTATTATAGTGACTCTGTTCATTTATACCACTTACAAAGTCCCTATCAAGGCATGATCTCTGTCTCCCCTTCACTTTTAGAAAATTAAATGTAAAATATGATTTAATGCTTGTAACAAGATATTTCATGCTAAATCAACAGGCTTTATCACAAACCCCTAAATCAGAAATAGCTCCCAGTTTGGTGGCCACAAATTATTATATAGGTTAGTTTCTTTACATAGATACTGTAGTTCAAGAATCAAACAAAAAAGTTATGTGTTTAAACAAAAAGTGACTCTGCACGTACACTAACTACTTCTATGAAAATGGTATTCTATTTTTAGCATTCATGAGCTCCAGTTACACTGAGAGCCTTGTTACACCTTACACTGTGAGCTGCACTAATGTTGATTGGTGTTAGTGTTAGCTTGAATTTGGAACAGTCACAGTTATTCCAGCAGGGGCTCAGAGGACTGAAAGGTAAGAATACCCTCCACCCCCACTTTCCATTATAGGCTTTCCCACTGCCGCCTGGAGCTTCCCCTTCGCGCCTGGAGTTCCACATCAGCAGGATAAGGAGGGCAGGTCAGGTGTTTACACTAAGATGTGGCCTAGAATGGCTACATATTAGATGTGGCTATGCCTTAGTGTAAACATGAGCTGGGTTACACAGATCAGAGATAATTGTGCCCTGGAGTGGTATAATTTTGAGCCTCCTAATGGGTGCTTAAAACCAGTTTTGGGTGTTAACGTGTGGACAATCCAGATTTTAAGAGCTTCAGAACCCACTTAAAATTACTGTGCAACAAGATTCTGACACTGACTGTAATGTCTGTAAAAGAGTGTTTGCAGGCTATCACAGCTCTGAAGGGAGCTGTTATAGGTTATCAGATCAGTAATCCTCATGTTAAAAAGTCATGAGGCAGCTCTCATTTCATCTAGTGTGTTAATAATAGACCATTCAGAAAGTCCCTAAATACTTACAGAGTTCATATTTTACCAAGTCCCGAGATATATATATATATATATATAGGGCCTAAGCCTGAAAATCCTTACATATGCAAGTGACTTTACTTGGTTTTCTTTGACTTCAGTGGGGTTGCTTCAATGGCATAGTTTCTCACATATATTCTTGTATTTTCACACCTTTAAATAATAGCATTTGAAAGAGATGGAAATCCCTTTCTGGCAATGGGGTGGGGAAAAAACAGTAAAAGAAATTAACCCCCCAAATATTAATGTTAAACATGTGACTACGACAAAAATATGGAAATTTAAATTTAGAGCTGATGCTTCATCCTCATCTCATCACGATGGCCTTAGGGGCCCCAAACAAAAGGAATATGATATTGTTGAAACATTCAAACACAATAAGACAAATTAAGGACAGAGAATTAAATGCTCTCCCTATTGTACTGAAATCAACGGAAGCTTTGCCACTGACATCAAGGCTAAGGACAGAAGTTACACATAAACTGGTTTAAGTAATCAGAAACTGGTTTAAACTTGTAAAAGAACAGAAGTTCAGTGCACATAAACCAATTTCAAAATGGCTGAAACTGGGTAAGATAAACCTGGTTGAATGTAGTATCAGATATAACTGATTTTGGTCAACCCGGTTTATGAAACTTCTGTCCCAGACCTTTCCTGGTTCAAGTTAAATCACAGTCCCCTCAGCATCCCAGCATGCTTTCCAGCCCTGGGCTGGGGTAGGCTGTGCTGTCTGCTCCAGCAGAGAAGGGCTGGGGGAGGAGGGAAGACAGGGACTGCCCCGCCCCGCCAGTCAAACCCTGGCTGGGGTCTGGAGCCAGGGAGGGGGGTTAAACCCTGCTTCCCCTGGCTAAACCTCACTTCCCCTGAGTACAGAGCTGCCCTGACCTGCCCTGCTAAACTTACTGAAAATTACTGCTGGCTGTGAATGTGGACTACAAATCCCAGAGGCACCTGGAAGCAGGAAGAGGACGTGATGAGCAACCCTGCAGAGTCCTGTTTCTATGATTCTTGACCACAAATCCCAGAGACCTCAGGGACAGCAGGAAGAGGAAGTGAATACACAGCCCATGCTGGTTACATGCCAGAGACACATGAGCTAGCACCCTCTAGCTTTTGGTCTGAGCCACTGCAGGCATGTGGCTGCATTTCCTGAATCAAAAGTGAATGTGTGTCCAGTTGGTTCTCAATTTAATCTCTGCAGTTTAGACTAACTTGCACAGACTGAATCGATTCAGCCTTGGGCTTTTTGATTGCCTTGTACTTAGCCCAAGTGACACAAGTTACACTCCTCCTACTTTAGTGAAGGAATATAAAAAATAGGATTTATTCACATTTATTTTTAACAGATTTGTGCATGCAA
>NW_005841847.1:1601268-1605087 GCF_000455745.1 Alligator sinensis | reverse complement strand
CCTACACATTTAAATGAAGGGTTATATGTCCATAAAAGATTGTTAGTGCCTTCCAAGACGCATGTTCCTGTTATGGATGCAGCTGAAAAAGTGTCTATAATTCACATAGCTGAAGCTTGGACTTAAAGCTGTTGTCTTTTGCCCCAACAGTTAGCTACAGGCTGCTTTGGTTAGGAGGAGAAACTGATGATGGAGTCAAATATCTCTGATAAAATTATGTATATTTGTAATGATGGTTTTCCTCAATGCAGGAGTAATCAAACATTAGGAGACAAGCCCTTTGTTCACATTTGATACTTTTTTCAGCCAGCACATCACAAAGTCTCTTATCATAGATTCATAGACAATTAGGGTTAGGGGACCCCAGGGGGTCATCTAGTTCTAGTCCAGGTGTGGGCAATAACTTCGGCTGGAGGGCTGCCAATTTTTCTTTGCACCACAGGTGACAATGACATTCCTCACTTTTGAAATATCTTGATTTTCCACTAATAAGCTATCTTTTCTATGATTTGCTTGCCTACTATCCCTGGTCAATGTCTTCTCCAGTTTCACAGACTTTAATCTTTTTTGTAACTGCACATCTGAAGAAGTCAGTGGCACATCTATATGTGTCCCTAATGTGCCATGGTTACTCTACTGTCATTTAGTGCTTCCTCTTGGAAGTACTAAATGATAGTGCAGTAACAGCCCATACTGCGCTGTATTGGCACTGCATGGTTATTTTTACCCCTACATCACCATAGCAATGCACTATAACGAGGAAGTGAGTTGCTATGGCAATGTAGCGTCACATGTAGATACGCACACTGTATTCAAACGTTTGACTCATTCTATCCCAACCATGCATTTAGTCCAATAAAATATATCACCCACAGAAACCCTCACATATTTCCTGGACCATCCCAGCTACAACATCTCTCCCTAACTACCAGACTCCAATTATAATTGCCAAGTCCCAAACAAAAGACACTGAGACTGGTCCATCCAGCTAAACTCTGTCCCTTTGGCTTGGTGTCAGCACCTCTTGCCCCATTTTCTGAAATGGGAAAGCAAATTTCGCTAGGCACTTGTGACACACTTTCCCAATGAGCCTTATAAGTGTAACTGTCCAATTGTTGTGGTAAATTAAGTACCAACATTAAAATGAACTACTTCACTTACTTTTTGCACTACTGACATTTCGCCTTGTTTTACCAACTAAATTTATCTCTTTTTCCTAGACATTAAAAAATGTCATGAACCACATTAGAATCCTGTTATTAAATATGGAACAGGGCTCATAGGGTGTGTCCAGACAAGTGCAGCCATGCGGTATGTGGTACCGCAAACATGTCTGCAATGCCACATACTGCACAGCATGCGCTGCTCCATTTTTTTTTCCCCACAGGCTTTTCTGACCCCTGGATATTCTGCAGAAAAAAAAAATCGGAGCAGCGCATGCACCAGCAGTGTACACTGCTGAAAAGCGAAGCCAGGCTGCCCAGAGCCATGCTGTGGCTGCCAGCCAGGCTCTGCCTGGCAGGATCGCCGCTGCTGCAGCCCAGGGAGGCCCTCAGGACCCCAGGTAAGTCTCTCCTACCACACCTGGGGTAACTTGTTGTGCCACAGCTACTTGTCCCGGAGGAACCAAATGTCCATGCTTATCTGGACGTGGCCATAGAGATAAACTTTCTTACTCCTCATTTGTAATTCATCTTTCTTCAGGTGATGTACTACAAAGAAAGATTCAAGTTTCATGTAAAATCCTGCAACCTCTCTCTATGCATCTGGTTTATTTTGCTTATTTAGATTTTCAAGTTCAAGTCCAGCTGAAAAAGTTTAATTGATCTATTGCTACTTTATAGCAATAGATGTCTCCTGGGTCCTCTGCCAGATCAGGATAGTTCTCTTCTTTCCCATTCCTTCTAGCTTTCTGCTGTGTGCTGAACAGATCAAAATTATGATGGGCTCTCAACAGCATCTAGGAGTATATACTAAATCTTGCTAATTCTTGAAAGAGGGGTACAATCCTTTTCTAGGCACAAATTCTGCAGCACTTCCAGGGCTAGGCCACACAACACAACTAGTTAATCTCAACAGCCATTCATTTAAGCCGTGATTTTGAAATGATCCAATTAAGTCTCCAACAGAGGTTCTTTTCCTCCCACAAAGATAGTAAACTTTAGCGGTATATGAATTACCTGAACTGGGAAAACCTGACCTCACTCTTCTGGAACTCTGTGGATTACAGAGTAGAAGACTACTATAAATATCCAGTTTTACTCAAGGCCATTGTCTGGCCTAAAATCATATCCAGGTGGCCTTTGATATTATTCTCCAGAAGACTGTTCAACTCTTTACACACTTGCTGCAGCTTATCTCTATCAGCTAGTTCCAGTTTAAGCAAAGTTCTTCTGACCTTCTGAATCCACAAGAAATATTCTGGTCCATGACAGTCAGGTTACTGATTACCTCATTTATCTATCTTGCCATTCCAAGTCATCTTGGAAGGCAAAATAGAGGCCTCCACCCAGATGGAACTCATGGTTCTATCCCATGAAGCCTCCATCTAGATGGAACCCATGGTTCTGGTCTCCATTCAGGCGGAGCCCTTGGCTCTCAGCTGTGGGGGCTCCATGGCATGACTCCAGGCACATGAGATGAGGAGCATAGCAACCTCCCCTTGTGAGGTTTGCTCCATAGTGGAGTCTCTAGAATCCCAGACAGTGGAGTTCCAGACCATGGTGCAGAGGCTGCATGCCATCAGGGATGGTGAGCAGAAGACTGACTCCTACTGCCAGGCCCTTCACCCCAGGAAAGAAAAGGGAAGATCTAGGTTGCCTGCTAGAAGCAGGGAAGCCAAGAGGCACTCCCATACTGTCCAGCCAGGGGGTTGGACAAAGGTCGTCTCCGGCCCCAAGGCTTAATGTACTAGGGTCACCACCCCCCTGGATCTCTGAAATAGGTATGAACCTCTTGCAGCACCAATAGAGACTGCAGAGTTGCCAGCTACTGCAAGTGAGGAAGAAACACGACCACCTATCATCCCTAAGATGAAACACAGAGTGGTCATTGTGGGAAAAGGGGACAGAGGGAGAAATCTGTCGCCCCAACCCCTTAGCTCAGGAGGTCTGCTGCCTCCTAGGAGCCCATATCTGGGATGTGGCTGAGAGGATCCCAAAACTTATCCAGCCCCCCGACCACTACCCTATGCTCCTTATCCATGCGGGCACAAATGACATGGCCCAGAGCAATCCCAGCTGGGTCATGAGTGGCTACAGGGCTCTGGGAGCGGGACTCAGGGGTATAGGGGGACAGGTGGTTTTTTCCTTGATCCTTCTGGTTATGGGTCATGGGCAGAGGAGGGAGAGACGAATCGAGGCAGTAAACAGAAGACTGCGGCTCTGGTGCTACCGTGAAGGCTTCGGCTTCTACAACCACAGTCCACTCTTTGGAGAGAGAGACAGTAGTCTGTTGGGAAGAGATGGCCTCCACCTCATTCCCTTGGGGAAGAAGTTCTTCTTAGCCAGAATGGCTGACTTGCTCGATCAAGCTTTAAACTAAGCTCACTGTGGGATGGGTGGACTACCACCAGAGCAAGCTCACCAAGCATCAACCACAAAACCAGCAGGTTAGGATGCTCAAGGGAACCCACTCCTACCCAAGCCCAGGAACAGAGCTTCTCCATGAGTATTTCATAGATTTCATAGATTTCATAGACATTAGGGCTGGAAGGGACCTCGGAAGATCATCGAGTCCAGCCCCCTGCCCAAAGGGCAGGAAGTCAGCTGGGGTCATAGGATCCCAGCAAGATAAGCATCCAGTTTGCTCTTGAAGGTG
>NW_005841847.1:1589255-1600754 GCF_000455745.1 Alligator sinensis | reverse complement strand
GATCCACTTTCCTCCCTTTCTTGAAGATAGGCACCACATTGGCCTTCTTCCAGTCTTTGGGCACTACACCAGAGCGCCAAGAGTTTTCAAAGATCCGCGCTAGAGGCTGGGCTATGATGCTCGCCAGCTCCTTGAGTACCCTGGGGTGAAGATTGTCAGGGCCGGCTGACTTGAAGGTATCTGGCTGACTTGAAGGTATCAAGGAAGCCTAGGGGCTTCCTTGAAGTATAAGGAAGCCTAGGGCCTCCAACAGCACACTGACCTGCCTGCACACTAATGCTAGGAGTTTGGGGAATAAACAGGAAGAACTGGTCCTTCTGCTAACAAAAACTACTACAATCTCATAGGGATCACAGAGACCTGGTGGGACTCCACCTATGACTGGACTACTGGTATAAATGGCTATAACCTGTACAGGAGAGATTGTGCTGAAAAAAGGGGCGGAGGTGCAGCTCTCTATGTGAAGGAGAGCTACACGTCCCTACAAGCTGAGACTGGCACCCAAGGAGGATAACTGGAGACCCTTTGGGTTAGAATACAAGGGGAACATAGTGAAGGGGATACAATGGTAGAAGTCTACTACAGACCACCAAACCAGGAACATGTGCTTGACCAAGAATTTATCAGGGAGCTGGCTGAGGCTGCACGCTCTCAGTGCATGGTCATGATGGGCAATTTTAACTACCTGGACATCTCATGGGATGAGCACTTGGCCAAATCCAATTGGTCACAAAGCTTCCTTACATGCGTGGATGAGATCTGCCTGTCTCAAGAAGTTTATGGGCCAACAAGAGGAAAGGCACTGTTGGACCTGGTACTGGCCAAAGGGGGTGATCTAATCAGCAACCTATGAATCAAAGGGAACCTGGGTGACAGTGACCATGAGCTGATCATTTTCACCATCCATCACAAAGCTGGCAAATCAGCCAGCAATGCAGCAGACTTTGACTTTAGGAAAGCTAACTTTCATAAGCCCAGGAGGCTTGTTCTTGAGGCCCTGAGAGGCCATGATTTCACAGGGAGGGGAGTTCAGGATGAGTAGTTGCTCCTTAAGGAATTGATCCTAGAAGCACAAGGGGAGTCCATCCCAACCCGTAGGAAAGGTCGTAAAAGGGCTCAACAACCCCATTGGCTCAACGGGGAACTCATGGATCTCCTACATCTAAAAAGAGAGGAGTATAAAGGATGGAAGAAAGGAAACATCACTAAGGAGGAGTATACTGTACTGGTCCACACCTGCAGGGAGCGAATTAGAAAAGCCAAGGCTGCAACTGAACTCTATCTGGCTATGCGAATTAAGGACAATAAAAAGTCCTTCTTTAGATATGTAGGGAGTCAAAAGAAAAACAAGGGCAAAATTGGACCCCTGCTAAACCAACACTGGCAACACTCAGGAAAAAGCCAATCTGCTTAATGATTACTTTAAGTTGGTTTTTCACCAGGCCAAAGGGACTACCCTGTCTAACATGATGCAGGATGACCAGGGTAAGGATGAATATATGCCCATCAATGGCATGGATCTTGTGAGGGAGCATCTTGAGAGGCTGGAACCCCATAAATCAGCTGGTCCAGATAGGTTGCATCCTAGAGTGCAAAAGGAACCGGCAGACATCATAGCACAGCCACTGGTGAGGATATTCGAGAACTCGTGGCACTCGGGTGAAATACCTGAAGACAGGAAGAGGGCCAATGTGGTGCCCATCTTCAAGAAAGGGAGGAAAGAAGACCCAGGAAACTACAGGCCAATCAGTTTGACCTCAATCCCTGGGAATATTTTGGAAAAAAATATCAAAGAACCCATTCTTGACAAGCTAACAAAAGGCAACATTCTGGGGGATAGCCAGCATGGGTTTGTTGCGGGTAGGTCTTGCTTGACCAATCTCATTTCCTTCTATGACCAGGGGACGTATTACCTGGACTAAAGGGAAGAGGTTGATGTCATATATTTGGACTTTAAAAAGCCTTTGACCTGGTGTCCCATGATGTCCTCATGGAAAAATTGGGCAACTGAAGCCTTGACTACTCCACAGTCCGATGGCTGGGGAACTGGTTCCAAAGTAAGACCCAGAGGGTGGTAGCTGACAGAACTGAATCAACACGGCACTCAGTGACTAGTGCCGTCCCCCAAGGCTCTGTTCTTGGACCTGTACTCTTTAATCTCTTAAGAAATGATCTGAAAACTGGTGTCAAAAGTGGACTAGCCAAGTTCACTGACAACACCAAACTTTGGGGAAGAGTGCTCACACTTAAGGATAGGCTGGTGATCCAGGCCGACCTTAATAGGCTTGCAAGGTGGGCGGATGAAAACCTGATGGCATTCAATACAGAGAAATGCAAGGTGCTCCACCTCAGGAATAAAAACCTGCATCACACTTATAGGCTTGGCAATGCTACACTCGCTAGCACCAGGACCAGAAGAGACTTGGGGGGCATGATTGACCACAAGATGAATATGAGCCACCAAGGCGATACCGCAGCTGGCAATGTGAATAAAACAAACTCCTGCAAGACCGTTTTAGGCTGGACACAAGGAAAAACTTCTTTACTGTCTAAGCCGCCAAGGCCTGGAACAGGCTCCCTGCAGA
Source organism: Alligator sinensis (assembly GCF_000455745.1). Lineage (NCBI taxonomy): Eukaryota > Metazoa > Chordata > Crocodylia > Alligatoridae > Alligator > Alligator sinensis. The sequence continues at coordinate 1,598,169 of NW_005841847.1, read as the reverse complement.
GGTGCTGCAAGCACCTACTCTGGACACTTTCCAGAACCATTTGGATGCTTACCTTGCTGGGATCCTTTGACCCTAGCTGACTTTCTGCCCCTTGGGCAGGGGGCTGGACCCAATGATCTTACGAGGTCCCTTCCAGCCCTAATGTCTATGAAATCTATGAAATCCCTCTGTCTTTCCTGGAAAAAATTCCAGATGCTATTCTAGCTCCCTTTAGAAATAGTTTCCAGCTACTTTATGCTTTGGTCCAATTTCTTTTGTGAAATCCTCAGCTCTTTTTTTAGGTATTATTTCAAACGCTCTTGGCTACTTCTGACTTCCATGAATGCTTCCATTATTTCTGACATCTTGGTTCATCAGGTACAGCCATTCAGTATTTGAGAATCACATTCATCTCCTGACACCAGTTTTCTCTTTTTGACACAACTTATTGGCCAACATTCAGAGTCCTACAGTTTTCCATTATTAGGAAAAACTGCTAATAAAGTCCAGTATCTTTAATACAATTCTGTTTATTTACAAAGAAAGTAAAAAGGCATGTTTCCCTGAACATATGCAGAATCAAACAACAAGAAATATTTTCTTTGCTCACAATTCACAACCCATTATACTAATATATACATTTAAAAATAGGGGCTGTCTTTTGTGTTGGGAGGCTCATTAGCTACAGGGTGGAAGATACAGGCATTTCTACCGCAAAAGTTCCAAGTTTTGAAGAAGAAATTCTTCTCTGTAGAGGCCAGACAACTTTCCTATTTAAATTTCATGTGAAATATTCTTTATTTCAGTCACTCAGTGAGTTTGCCTGGGGCAAGTGAATCACAGCTGACAGTAAATTAATGACTACAATGGTGTGATTAGTAGAGATTACAGGCAACTGAGAACCTGCCTGAGCATTTACCACTGTCATAATACTTATGCCGGCTATTATTATGGATTAATAATGGTCATAAAGAGGACATGATTCCACTGTGGTAGACTCTATATAAATGTAAGATCTGTCTGCATTTTAATATCTCACTGATATTCTGATTAAATGCGGGAAAAATCTTTAATTTTTATAAAAATTAAAATTTTTATTATGTATTTTTGCTAACCAGCTATTTTATTAATTTATCTAAACCTTAATAAACAAATAGTCTCTCTCAGCTATAAGGCAGCAGCAGGGCAAATAAACACATTCAACAAAGAATTTGAAATTATATAAGCCCCATAGAAGCAAAACCAAACTTAAGATGAGAGACACTTTCATTATTGGAAACTACTCTGAAGGGCAATTGGAGGAAATAATGATTTCACTAATCCCCAACAATGATTTTTGAAGAGTTCAAATAAGAGTTTGTTTGTTCTGAGTGAGGTTCACCAAGTAGATGTTATTTGATTTTTCAATTTCCTTGGGGAGGAACTTCGGATTTCCTCGGTTTTAAGGGGGTAACAAGAACATTTGCTGAACTTGTATGAGAATATCTTAACTGTTAAAGGACAAAATAAAAGTGGACTCTGTGCTTGTTTACCAAAGCTTCCCCATCCATTTAATTTCTAAATATCAAACAGTAATCTGAAACCTTTAGAAAATTATTATGTACTATTAAAGGAGAGCAAATATTAGGAAAGGATATTTTCATACTTTCATGTAAGCTACTGAATAATTTATATACATGTTATTGAAAAGACTAAACTCTATAAGGTTATGCAAAAGCTGAATATAATTTAATAATAAAAAATACCATGTGCTGTTTATGGTTTCTACTAGAAACATTTTACCACTGTATCATAGGAAGGATGAAAAGCTAATGACTGACAAATAAGAAGAATAGTTAAACTGTGAAATTCAAATCTAATGAAGGGCAACATTACAAATGACAAGTTATCATTTTGAGAAGATACACATTACAGTTTTTCAGTCACTCAAAAAACCTTCACTCCTGTCATTAAAGTGTATAATGAATGTACAAGTACATAGTTATAAATAGTACAGAGCACAATTTGTTGTAAATTCAATCCTTACAACTTCAAATATTAACAAACAAGTTACAGAAATTATACCCAATTTCAAAGTCAGAGCCTGATCTCTCATACATTGAAGCATGTGCCTAAGCATCTGCAAGACTGCACTCTTAGGTGGTAGAAAAAAAGTCAATTAATTCTGAAAATGAGAAGAAAAACCAATTAAGCTTCTAGTAACAGTTTTTTGATTTAGGAAAGGCTTTCTTTAAAGTGTCAAAACTGCAAAAGCAGAGAAGTTCAACTACAATTTCCATTGCACAACCATGATATGTGTGTAATAAGCTTTCTGAACTCATAATTAGGCATGTATAGCAAAATCTTGCTTTCATTTATAACCATACACTTTACTGAAGTCTGGGATATTGAATAGGTATATGTGATGGCAGAGCTTGCTTCTTTATTTTTTTGTTTTAAATGAGCACCCCTGCTAGTATTTTTTTCGCAGCAGTTGGTTATCAGCAGTGCAAATACAAGATCTGTAAATGTAAAAAGAAATGCTGCAGTATGCCAGTCATCTTACCTCATACTCAAAGTCTTCTGTTCTATCTGCATCAGCAGGCAGGCTGGAAAGATAGTCGTTACCTTCGTAAAATTCATGCTCCACTGGGTGAAGCGAATGGCAGCTATGTGAAACAAAGCAGTACAACGGAAATAGATGAGACAATAGTTTTTCAAATTAAAAATGATAAAAAAAATTTTCTCTGTAGTTTTCTCATCTCTGAAATTCTTTTTGGAATTATCTGACAGTCCAAGAAAATGGAACTAGGAAGGATCTGGGATTCTTTCAAATGCACAGAGACCAGTTAACTACATCTTGTTGGGTTCAGCGACTAAATACCTTTTGTCAGATGTATACATGATTATTTCTGAAAAGTGATTGAAGCAGAACGTTGTTTTTGGCAACGTGCTTCAATGATTAAAATATCTGTGATTTCTCCTAGTTAAACGTACCTAAGCTGTAGGTACGAAGACTATGTCTATGTGCACCCAAAAACACACTTCAGATTAGAACAACACTCTCCTTATTACCATTTTACCACCTTAAATCCCTTAACTGAAGTCTCAAATATGTGCAATCTTAAGTGAAGTAACATGCACTCTATACCCTTCTCTAGGAAGAGTCAATAGGTAAATGTAACGATATTCTTCAAAGCATCAACAAAGAAAACATTTGCATTGGTTGGATAAAACCTACACAGAGCTTTGTGTCTGTGTGCTTGTGAGAGGTGGAAAAATGATGTAGAGTCTGCAGCTGTGCTTCTTGGAGGCCCACAGAATACGGGGCCTTCAAGGGGAACACTGTAGTATCACTGCAGTTTTGCCTGTAGCACAGTGCAGGACTAAGGTGGAAGGGAATAAGTGACAAACTATTGCAGTAACTCATGGAGGTGAGGATAGAGTATAGAGGACGAATCACAGAAAATTAGGGTTGGAAGGGACCTTGGAGATCATCTAGTTCAACCTCCTGCTCAAATTAGGATCATTCCCAACTAGATCATCCCAGCCAAGGCTTTGTTTAGCTAGGTCTTAAAAACTGCCAAGGATGGAGAGTCCACAACCTCTCCGGGTAGCCTGTTCCAGCACTTTACTACTCTCCCAGTAAGATAGTTTTTCCTAACATCTAACCTAAACTTCCCTTGCTGCAACTTGAGACCATTGCTCCTTGTTCTGTCATCTGTCACCACTGAGAACAGTCTAGCTCCATCCTCTGTGGAACCACCCTTCAGGTAGCTGAAGGCTGTTATTAAATCCCCACCTGAGTCTTCTCTTTTCCAGACTAAATAAGCCCAGTTCCCTCAGCCCCTCTTCAGAAGTCATGTGCCCCAGCCTCTGAACCATTTTTGGTGCCTTCTGCTGGACTCTCTCCAATTTGGCCACATCCTTTCTACAGTGGAGGGCCCAAAAGTGGACATGGTACTCCAGATGTGGCCTCACCAGTGCCAAATAGAGGAGAAGAATCATTTTCCTTGATCTATTGGCAACACTCCTACTAATGCAGCCTACTATGCTGTTAGCTTTCTTCCCAACAAGGGCACTTCACAAGTTTTGGCTTATATTCAGCTTATTGTCCACTATAATCCCCAGGTCTTTTTCTGCTGACCTGCTGCTTAGCTAATCGGTTTCCAGCCTGTACCACTGCATAGGATTGTTCCACCCTATATGCAGGACTTTGCATTTGTCCTTATTGAACCTCATGAGATTAGCATAGATAGGATGGATTCCTATTTTAGCGTAACTATTCTAGGCCAACATTTAAATCCAGTAAGTTTCAGGTAGAGATTTTACTAATAATTTATTACATTTTGTTTGCTATTTAGCAGGTGAGATTCTAGGTTTAATAATATCTATACTTTCAGTACAGTTTTGCTGTAAGAAAGCGAACTTTCATTAGTTTCCTTGCTTCCTCTTTTGTGAGACATAAATAGTAATAATAATGATGATGGTAATGATGTATGCAATAACAACAAAACAATTCTTTATCAAATTTTATGAACCTTTTGGCTTTCTCCCTAACTAGGATTCGATTAGTATGAAGTCTTTTTTTTTAAAAGAATAACTATGAGTATGAAATAATCAGAACTGGGTTCCTCTAGTCTATGAGTGAAGTTCAGGACTGAAACAGACACTGCTCTAGGCCAGTCTAGAGCAGTGGCTAACAGTAAGTGTTGTATAGAATAAGATGAAAATGCTCCAGTGGCATTTTCCAGAGAACTGTGGTACTAACACTGCAACTAATTCTTTGGTAGCAAAAAATCTCTTTGAAACAAATACAGCAAAAACTGTGTTAACCGGCACTTTATTAGCCGGAAAATTCTATTAACTGGCATCCAAGGGACGCGTCAAAAGCAAAACCGGAAGTACGACTTCCAGGGGACTTCCCGTTTCGCCACCGTGAGCTGAGTTTTTCTTTGCCACTTCTTCGGACCATGACCCAGGGCAAAGCAGCCTGAGCGGGGCCCCCCTTTCTGTCCCCCGGTACACTGACGCCGGGGAGAACACCAGATGGTGCACATTTGATTAACTGGCATATCTGATTAACTGGCATCCCCCATTCCTGGCGGATGCCAGATAACAGAGCTTTACTGTACCAAATTTTACTAAAGATAGTATCTGACACTGACTGGAAAAATGGGAGAAAAACGTAAATCATACCTGTCTGAAAGTAAAAAAGGGCAGATATCAGGTACTGGAGGTGTGGATGGCCTAAGCTTGGCCAGAGCCATAATGTGCTCGAAGGTGATGTCAGTCTGGGTGCTAGCATCCACAAGCTGCACATCCTGTGGGCAACTATGTGCTTTATTAATGGGTGCTCTCCGTAAAACCTGAACTACAATTGGCTCCCTGGCATTGCGAAAAGCTTCCACTGCCTCTTCGTGTGTGGCCTTGGAGAGGTCCTTCCCATTGACCTAATGGAAAAGAGAATATTATACAATTAGTAGTCAGAATACAAAGTATTTTATAATAATAGAAACATAAAACATATTCTATAAATTATTTGTAAAGTATATTAAATCATATTCTGATGTTTACTGTCCTCTGTGACAATTCATGCAACAGATGACATAAGGACTGGGTAGGAAAATAACTTCTTTGGTCTTTGCTGAAAGCCCAGGGCTCAGAAAATGCTGGGATGCTGGAGGACTCTGGTTTAATTTAAACCAGGAAGGGGTCTGGTACAGGAGTTGCATAAACCAGTTTGACCCAAATCAGTTAAGTCTGGCACTACATTCACCCAGCATTTATCTTAAAACAATTTTGGCCATTTTGAAACTGGTTTATGTGCACTGAACTTATGTTTGGTTACAGGTTTAAACAAGTTTCTGATAACTTAAACTGGTTTATGTCTAACTTCTGTCCCTAGCCCTAATCTGCTGCTGAATTCAGCAGGGAGGGGGAAGGAGGGAAAGATGAAAGAGCAGCAGCATTAACCCTCTGGGCTCCAGAGCTGCATGAAAGCAGGGGCTCTGCCCTTGCCACAGTTCAGGTGATGAACTCAGAGCTCACTGTGCATCTGTGGGATAGCCAAAAAGCGTGTTGAACACTGCCTTACTCCATTCCTCAATCTGTTGCTGCCACCAGACTACAGGTTGAGCATTTTCCAGTCCCCTTACCAAAGATCTTCTTAAAACTGAGCTACTGCATTTACTATGTATTGGCCAAAACAGATGGGAGAGCAGTGAGAGCTTTCTGAAAGCAAAGGTCTCTGGGGCCTCTCCTGTTGAGAAACGCATCCCACTGAGCCATACTCACAGTAGCTTTTTCTCTTCTTCCTCATTTCATGTCTGAGGCTGCCTAGAAGGACAACTAAAAGGAGAGGATTTGGAGAGTATTCTGGATAATGCCTAACCTGTGATCTAGGGGGTCCAGCACTGTGCTGGGAAGTAGGAAATGTAGGTTTAATCCCCCACTGTGTAAGGGGCTGGGCATTAGAATCTGAGTTCCCAGTTACAAACCACAAGCTTATTCGGACAAATAATGGAAGGGCACCTAACCCTTGGATGAGTTTTTGCCAGCTACTATTTCCAGACTTATATGCATACCCAAGTGAGCATATAGCGTGGAGTATCTGCCTGGCCAGACAATACCTTACTGAGCATGCATAGTAGTTGTGCAGATGCTTGGAGGTCTGTACCTGGAACAGAATTCCAAACTGTGTGCAAGTGCTAAGAAGAGGAGTTAGGCAGCTGGATAATCCCATCTGGACCCATAACGTGAAACAGATTCTAGTTCTTGGTGTTTGTGGTGTAATGTAGATTGCTACAAAATCTGTGGGTTGTTAAATTCCTAAGTGTACACCTGTCTGGAGGTGAATTTTCAAAAATAATATGTTAAAAAAATGGGTGAATTGGGCAGTGGCAGTCAAAGACAGAACATATGACCTGGAATTTATTATATTACCCTACAGAAAACTTTATTGTGGTCACATTCAGAAATCAGGAAAATATTGCTGAATGTCATTAAATTGCTATTAGCCAAGGGAGGCTTGATGTGATCTAATTTACACTGTGACATGGTAGAAGATAGGTTTTTGTTGTAAAATATAAGATGAGCTGAAGGGTATTAATCCCAGTCTCCTGCTTTATTTTACAACCTCCTTGACTGCTTGTGTTGATATGAACCTTCACCTTTCACCATACAAATATTTTTCAGCTCCTCCAACAAGTTCATTTAATGGCAGATCATTTATACGATCACTTAGGTCATTTTTGAGTGTGTTATCGACACAGCAATAGAAACACATATTGTTAAGGTGGCATACCATTTTCCATTACAACCATTACATTTCATTTGCTTCTACTCTTGCCAAATAAACTGTAGACATTGTCACTTCCCATGATTAGTTTTTGCTTTTTCCTTTTTTTGTAATCTCAAAAATCAGGACAATTTAAAAAAAGGAAATTGTGCCCATGTAAAAGCATATCCAAGCACCAACAGACTGTACATGTTCACTCCGTCCAAGTAAATCCACCCGGAGTTACTTGAGTTACTCAAATATCACCTTTGGACACTCGTAGAATAACTTCTGCTTTTTTCCCCTAGTGAACTGAAACTGTGCCATGCTGCATGGAGCATGCTTCCAAACCCCAGGGTCAAAGAATCAGAATCATGAATTGGGCAGAAACACATGTCCAAGCTGCATTAGAGTCTGTCAATCCCACATAGGCCTCATTGGCCATCTTTGGACACACAGATAAGACAATCAAGGAAAACAATAATCTTTGACTGTGAGGTACTGCTGAATAAGTTGAAAAACTAAAATGTCAGTTTAATCTAACAAAAACAGTTCTTAGTAATGCTTTAGATCTGGATATTTTAGCCACTGCTGAGTTTCACCACTCTAATTCCTTTTTCCTTTCAGGGACATAGAGTTATATTGGCCCCTACTTCTGTATGTGAGATTTCCCCATTTAAAGTGGGGGGGCTTACAACTGTCACTTCAGAATGTCATGTAAGTCCTTAGCATAACGTTCACCCCTCATGTCCCTAGTCTACCTTTAATATGTAAAGCAGGTTTTCCTAACTTCTCATCCTCTTGTCTAAATAGTTTTGATGTTTATAAAGGTCTCAGGTTAACACATTCAAGATTCCCCATTACAAGTCTATGTCTGGAAATACATGCTATGTTTCATAGTAGTATGAATTACTGGCTGTATTACAAGACCTTCACCTTATCCAGGAAGTGCACAGCTCCACTAGGGGTACCACCTTGCTGAACCTGGTCCTGGCCAAGGGGGATGACCTGGTGAGGGGACTGCAGGTCCTTGACCACCTGGGCAATAGCGATCATCACCTGCTGGATTTTAGTATCCAATGCAGGGCGTCTAGGGCTCACACCAAGGCTAAAGTCCTTGACTTCAGAAGGGCCAACTTCAATGAGCTTAGGAGACTAGTGGGGGAGGCACTAAGGGCCCAGAAGGTAGAGGAGATGGGAGCCCACGAGGGATGGTCGTACCTTAAGGGGGCGATCCTCCAGGCCCAAAGGATAACAGTCCCTGAGAGAAGCAAGGCGGGTAAGAGTGCTCAGAAACCCCCTTGGCTCAGCAAGGGCATTCAGCAATGCCTGAGGACTAAAAGGGAGGCATGCAACCAGTGGAAGGGAGGAACTATCACCAAGCAGGAGTACTCCCCCTCGGCCCGGGAGTGTAGGAGGGCTATTAGGAAGGCTAAGGCAGAGATGGAACTCAGGCTAGCGTCCATGATTAAGGACAACAAGTCCTTTTTCAAGTACATTGGGAGCAAGAAGAGGGCAGCAGGCAATGTAGGGCCCCTGCAAGACACAAACAGTAATCTTGTGGCCACGCCAGACAAGAAAACTGATATTTTTAACAGTTTCTTTGCCTCTGTTTTCTTCAATAGGGACCGGGATATCCTACCTACCAGAGGTAGGGACAATCTTGGGGATAGCTCT
>NW_005841847.1:1585818-1587924 GCF_000455745.1 Alligator sinensis | reverse complement strand
CCCCAGCATTCATTCCTGCCTGTGGCAGGGGGTCAGGCTAGATGATCTGTTCAGGTCCCTCCTGACCCTAGCTACTTCATAGTTTCACAGTAGCTAGGGTCAGGAGGGACCTGAACAGATCATCTAGCCTGACCCCCTGCCACAGGCAGGAATGAATGCTGGGGTCACAAGACCCCAGACAGGTGATCATCCAACCTCCTCTTGAATTTGCCCAAGGTAGGGGCGAGGAGCACTACCCTGGGGAGTTGGTTCCAGATTTGGCCACCCTAACTGTAAAACATTGCCTTCTGATCTCTAACCGAAACCTATTCTCCATCAGCTTATTACCATTGTTCCTTGTCACCCCAGGTGGTGCTGGGGAGAAAAGGGCTCTGCCTATTTGCTGTTGATCTCCCCTGATGAGTGTGTAGGCAGCCACCAGGTCCCCCCTCAGCCTCCTCTTGCTGAGGCTGAACAGGTTCAGGCCCTTCAGTCTCTCCTCAAAGGGTCCGTCCAGCTGCCCTCTCACCAAGTGGGTGGCCCTCCTCTGAACCCTCTCCAGGCTGGCCACATCGCTTTTGAAGTGCGGCGCACAGTACTGTTGATGTTGCTGCTGTTTACATTTATATCTCATCCTATCCAGACAGGCTCAGGAAGGCTTACAATAAATGACAAACATCCCACAGACAACAAAAAGGCAACCTCCCCAGTGCTATATCAAGAGTTTTTTCCTGTTACAAGTATTGTGATTATAATATCTTAGCTGTGTGGTAATTGAGAGCAAAAGCTGACTTTTAAAAATTGACCATTTTCCATACATCTGTGTCAACAGACACACAATAGTATGTGTATAATATTTCAGGGGGTGACAGTGTATTATAGTATTCTCATTAGAATTCTTTGGGAAACGTACAACCTTTTTAATCGATATAAATCAATACATATTGATTATTTTGAGAATATAGATATACATTTACAATAATACTATTTACATGCAAATTGTACTGCAAGGAACAATGTTATTGCCAAATCACATAAACATGAACATCACAGCTTGCACAAGATGTATATTTTGATTTCTTTTGGCAATTAACATGCGACTGACCTCTACTGTCAGAAAATGTTTTTTCCTCAAAGAAGTGAGGAAATCCATGACCTTTAAAACACTCCATCTTGAACTCCTTGTAAGATACAAGTACTTGTAAGATATACAACACTTCTTTTAATTGTCACTTGATGTCATCACCACAGCTAGTTAGTGTGCCTAAAAGGTCACCCATTTTTTAAATGCTACCTTCCCCTAAAGAAAGGCCATAGTTTAACTGCCAGATGCTAGTAGCTGTGCTGGCCACTTACATCACTTGATGTTGGGAAGAGAGAAATGTGTTTTTAAAACTAAAACCAGTGCAACAGACAGACCCCTGTTGGAGATCTCTTCACTTAGTTTCTTTAAGATCTTTTCACCTCCTGCATTACCCCCCACCCCAGCACTCAGATATAATCACCTTGGGAGCCCTAGACAGTTGAGTACTTATTTACTGCAAGCCATTTACAGATTCTTAGCTGGATGATTAAATAAACTCCTTGGCTTGGAAAGGTTATTTTCAATGGAAGCCAGGGTACTATTGTAAGTGGATAGGGAAATCAGTCACTTTTAACAATCAACACAAAAGACATGGGAATACATTTGTTGCAGCAGATGGGCTAATTAATCCATAAGCAACTTGTGAATGTTAAGTAAAGAATATATCTTTTCACATGTAAACCATACCACTGCCCTGTTTGATGAAGCTTCTGTTTAATGAACATTCTCCCCCTTTGGGGTAAACTGCAAAGTCTGGGCCACTTGTCAACAACTTCCCCAGAGTGATTGGTGGCCACTGTTTGGACCTGAGCCATTGCCTTTTGATTATCTCTCTAAACCCAGCCACTTGCAAAAATTCAGCAATATCAGAAAACAAGCAAACAGGGTTTTTTTTGTCTTTGATGCATAAACAAATGCTTGAAAAACCAACTGACACTGGCTGACTGCCATTTCTAAAGCCATCACTGACTGCATACCAGTTTATTTCCAAGCACACAGGAGGATGGCAGGGGGAGGGGGGAGAGGCAAGGTGGGGATGGGGC
>NW_005841847.1:1539393-1585787 GCF_000455745.1 Alligator sinensis | reverse complement strand
GAGGGGCAGGGGGGTGGGGGGGGGGGGGGAGGGAAGGGCAGGGCCGGCTGGAGGAGAAAAGATTATCCATTCATTATATAGGGAAAAAAGGGATTTAGATTATCCTTACCATACTTATTCTAAAAATATTAATTCCAGATACATACACTATTCCCAGGATACAAGCACTTCTGATCTAGACATAAATTGCCTGGAACTGTTTTTCTGCTACTACTGATTTTCCTTAGTACTGGGGGTCAAAAATGTTGATATCTGTCTCCTGCTTGACAGCCTCAGTTTTATTTCTCACTGTATTTTTTAAAACAAAACACAAACGTGTGAATTTAGTACTCATGGAAGGCATCACATTTACAGCTTTGAAGACTGCAGTCTGTTATCCACAAAACATATTTGGCACAGGCAACCTGAAAAGCAAGACAGGGTCTACTGAAGCAAAATCCTTGGAGATCATCCACTTAATCAGTGAGGCCAAATACAAGACCACCTTGAGCATCTTGTTAATCTAGAGACCTCCAAACACATAGACTTCCCGGAGGAGCTGACAGAGATGCTGTTTGACATAATGCTGAAGTTTACAAAGCATGCTGTCTTAGGAGACATCAACATCCACACAATGTCTCTGAATCAATGGCACTAAACCTCATATCTGATCTTATTACTTCACATATTTTACTCAGAACCTAAATACACACAGATGACTAGAACCTGGACTGTATCCTTGATAGAGTGGATGTACTATTGATATGTAGCCATAACTGCAGGTGGAATGATTATCCATCCACTATATAGAAAAAAGCCTTTATATTATTATAAATGAACACAAATTCCTAATCTGATGATTCTTTATTGTGGGTGGAAATTTGAACCTTCCCTTGAACAATTTGAAGAGGAAGTGAAGCACAGAAAAAAAAATTATTTCCTTCTAAAACATGGCCTTTGGCAAAAGGAGCAGTTCTAGAAATATGAAGGACATGACATGGTATTCTCACCATTTCCCTTCATTAGTAATAGAGTGTGGAGAACATCTGCAACCATCTAGGAGACTTCTTTCGAAAGAGGGATACTAATTCTAATGCTAAAGCATACAACACTCCAAGCAAAGAAATAAACCAAAGGTGACCTACTCATTTACTGCGCACGTACTGACTAAATCATGGTTTCAGAGCAAGCTACTCTGGAAACTAGCAAATACAACCTCTAGTGCTGACTGACAAACTTAGTATCTGGGTCAGGGCTTAGGCCAGGATACAGTCAAACAAACACAGCATTTGTTGATCTGGTCCATGACCAGTCACCATTCTCATTCCTGGAGTGGTGAACTACTTCATTCCTTGTTTCCACTGGATCTCTTAGTCACCTATTCCTATCTTGCCCTATCTCCTAAGGTCTGCAAAAGTGACTCAGGTCCTGTTCCAAAAACTAAACCCAAAGTATTATGGTGGAAATTAAACCTCCACTCCCTGAATGCTATTCCACAAATGTTAGTCCTATGCAATATCTACCTGAAGCCAGTAAGGCAGTTAGTTAGATAAGAGCTATCCAACTGGCAGCCTGTAAGGAGTTAAATTGTAGCTCCTGGATTCCTGCTCCCTCTTGCTCTACTCATCACTCCAGGTTGCAGCTGGAGACTCCAGGCTCCCCCTCCCTCCCCTGGATGCCATTTCCTGAACCTCCTCAGAGGGCGGAGCAGTTTGGGGAGCCGACACAGTGAGCCTGGGGTGTGAGGTGCAGTGGGGGATTAGAGGCACCAGGAGCTGCACATATATGTTGCAGGGGGGAGGGACTGCAAGTATGTGGTGCAGTATGCGATGCCTACATGTACCAGTGGTGGGCTCACAGGCACACAATGCAGCAGTAGGAAGGGATCATAGGCACCTGATTCAGTGGTGGGAGGAGAGGCAGGGGCATGCAGTGCAGCAGTGTGTGGGCTGTGCAGCCTGGGTGGGCGGTAGGGGGAGCTATGGCTCACCATAGTGCAGTGCAGAGGGCATGCGGCCCCCGCTGGTGCAGCCCATGGGGTGTGCAGCCCCCAGCAGCTTGGAAGTTGGACAGACCTGGGTTAGATAATGCAAGAAATACAAAATGAATCATTCTATAGTTTTCTCCTGGTGGACACCCCGCCCCCCCAATGCCCTAATGTATAATTGAAATTTGAAATCCTTCTAAGCAAGCTGGCAAGACAAAGCTATGCTGGCGTGCTTTCTATTGGTGTAAAAGTTGCCCTGCCTGCCTCACCTAGGCACCATCAGCCACCAGGTCAACCTGGACAAGGAATGGTGGAAGAGGAGAATGGTGGAACACTCCCTGTGCAAGGGTTGCCATTTCTGCCTCCCCCCACCAGCCTGCCATCCTCCTGGGGCCCTTGTCCATCTCCAGGTGGGATGACCATGTGTAGAGACCCCAGAGAGGGAGAAGTGGTGGTTTGGGGATCCTAGACAAAGGCTTGTGTCAAGTGCTGACTTTCATGATATCGCAGTGAGGCAGATGCTCTGCTACATACAAAAACCTGACTCAGAATCAGATTATTTATGAATGATTTACCACCAGGTTCCCCACGAACATGTGGCATGCTATGGGTGAGAGGCGGCTCCCTTCTGTCCATGGTCTGGTCCTGACATGAATAGCTCTCCACACCAGGCCCTGCTGCCTCACTGGGGGCAGCCAGCTACCTAGGGTGAACCAAGGCTCGACAGTGCTGCGGTATCATTACGTTTAGGAGGGGTTCTGATTTACAGGTATTCAGTCATAATCCCACGGGTGGTAGCTTCACCCACTGGATCCTCAGCCAAGCACATACACCAAATGTCTGAACCTGCAATTCCTCTTGTACTGAGCAGGATTACTACTGCAACAACACATCATTAGTAGGGTAAATCTACCCTGTCTCATGACAATCTAAAGCCAGCTCATGTTCCCTATTAGCGGGTGAACAATCCAATGCTTGGTGAATTCTGCTTCACACCAACAGGAAGAGCCGACTGCAAAGGATCAAACAGTGACATCGCTACAAATTCTTGGCCACCACAAGCCAATTATCCCTGTGGTAGCTTTTCTGACACGTCCTGCTTTAAATCCATAAAATTAGAGGGATCATGAGGCCCCGCTTTCACGGTCTGTACTCCGTGAATATCAAGATCAAAAAAGCTTTTGCCCTTCTGCTCCACAGGAGTTTTCTGTCTTCCCTGAGCTCGCCTTAGGACACCTCATTACAATTTGACAGGTCTACTGCCCCAGTCAAACTCCCCACCTCACACTGTCGCTAGGTGTTTAGAGCCAGAAGGATGCATCTGCATCAGGTAGGGGTAGCAGGGGTGTCCCCAAGATGGCCTCCTCCCTGTTCAGTTGGTTCTACCCCTTCCTCAGAGGGAGGAGACCTAGGAGGTGGGAGACCTGAGTTATATGCCCTCAATCATAGAAATTAAGGACTGGAAGGGACATCAAAAGATCATTGAATCCAACCCCTCTGCTCTGGCCAGGAATACTGCTGAGATCAAATGATCCCAGCAAGGTGTCTGTCCAGTCTCCTCTTGAAGACTTCCAAGGTTGGAAACTGCACCACCCCCTTGGGAAGTCTATTCCAGATTCTGGTCACTTTTACCATAAAGAAGTTCTTCCTTACATCCAGCCTGAAACCATCCTCTAACAGTTTATGGCCATTGCTCCTTGCCCTCCCCTGAGGTGCCCTAGTGAACAACTTTTCTCCCAGCTCCTGATATTCACCCCTTACAGACCTGTAGACTGCCACCAAGTCCCCCGTCAGTCCTCTCTATACCAGGCTGAACAATCCCAGATCCCTTAGTCTTTCTTCATAAGGTTTGTCCTCCAGGCCCTTAATCATTCTTGTGCTTCTCTGGACCCTTTCAAGATTCTACACATCTTTTTTGAAGTGCGGTGCCCAGAACTGAACGCAATACTCTGGCTGGGGTCTCAACAGCACTGAGTAGAGGGGAAGTATCAGTTCCTTAGCCCTGCTTACAATGCATTGGCTAATGCATCCCAGTATGCTATTTGCTCTGTTGACTACAGCATCGCACTGGTGGCTTATGTTCATCCTGTGATCAGCCATAACCCCAAAGCCCCTTTCAGCCATCATGCTGGCCGGGACATCTCAACTAGTATCAGGAAAGCAAATCTGAAGAGATACAGCCATGTCCCGATTTATTCCTTCCTCAGAGAGATTTGTTTCTTCAAATAATTCTTGTGCACTGAAATCAATGATGTATGAACAGTTACAACTTTGCACAGTACTCCCAGCTGCACAAGGAGTTTGCCTTTATTGGTACAGGGCCCAATCCAAACTCCATTGATTTTAATGGAGTTTGGATTGGGCCCTCATTTTAACAAGTGAATGGAGATTCAAACGCACATAGCCTACTGGGCAAGGGATTGGCCTAATTGGTAGGTTAAAAGCTATTCTGGGTTAGGGGCGCTGTCCTCACCTTTTATTGAAACTGTCACTGTCTAGAAAGGAATGCTGGATTAGGTCAGGAAACGAAAGAGGGCAGAAGAAGGAACATAAGCTTTCTCCAAGGACCATTGGTGCATTTTGCATTGAACAGTCACTGTATACACATACAGCAGTGACAGCATGGACATGAACTCAGGAACCCACGCTTCCTGGTTGAGTGCCTTCAGCACTAAACTACAGAGTTAGGTTTCCTCTAGTGTTCTCTTTTCTGATCCCATGAATCTTGCTTTCTTTCTTTCATTGAAGGGTTAGAGGGTGCCTCTCCCCAACCAACCTAACTCATGCATTGTAATTACAACATTCCCCTGGGAAGTGGTTGCTAGATCTTTAAAACTCCTCAGACTAAGAGTGGCATAGAACCCAGATCTTTCATGTCTTGTCTGAGTGCTCTAACCAGTAGAATATTATGTAAAATATGGGTAATCATACTGCCCCAGTACTCATGTTTAAAAGAAGAAGCAATAGCTATAGGTGTATCTGAGGTCCATAAGCCCAGCAAGGGGTGGAATTTCAGATATTCCCCTCTCTTTGATGTTTCTCATTTGCTAATTTAGGCTTCCCCCAAATCAGCATGCTAGCTGTTGGCAATCCCATGCTTAGGAATCCAAATGCAGGTTTGTGGCAATACTGAGTATTACCATACCTCAGCTCCTTTATGGATCTGGTCCCAAGTGGTTATAGGGCTCAGCAGATATATGTAAAAGATCTTTCACCTCTAGGCTCTTGAAATATCCAGTCCAGACCATATTTCATAGATTTCATAGACATTTGGGCTGGAAGGGACCCTGGAGGATCATCGAGTCCAGCCCCTTGCCCACATGTTGAAGTGGGCAACATGCCACATGTTGAAGGCATGTGGTGCCTTTGTATGATGGGCCACAAGCACCATGACCTGCCTGAACCCTGGCCGCTCAACAAAGGACAAGGGCTGGCCATTGACACCAAGCATCTTTCCAATGCACTCACCTTGGGAACATGCCCCCCTGTGTGCCCACCTTTCCCCCACTGTTCCAGGGTGGCCTGTCTCTGCTTCGGGGCAACAGGGGCTTTTGAGCGATAGCAGGACTTCTTTTGGGGCACATACTCACTGGTGCCAGACTGACAAGGAGCAAGGGCAAGGGGGTGATGCCTGCAGAGAAGCATCAGCATCCCCGTGGTGTCTGTGTGTGCAATCTATTTAGTCTATGCTGTGCTTTCCTGAACAGTGCCCAGCGATCACACTGTCAGACAAAACACAGATTTCTTTTTCTTCAGGTAAAAAAAAAAAAGAAAGAATAATTTCAAAGGAATGGATATAGGAAAAAAATAAATGATATAGGGATAACAATACTAGTATTGAAGTTAGGCTAGTATAGCTAAGCTGTCAGTGTAACCTGTGGCCTATCCAATCCTTTGCAAGTAGAAGACACACTCCCTAGCTAGACAGTAGCAGCTAGGAAGCAGTCAGAGTCAGTGCTTTTCAGATGCTGCTCTCTGGCAAGAGACAGGCTGACAAAGGCTGACAGCTTAGGCACTCACAGGCTTATACGGCGTTTTAAAACTTTTTAGGTCCCTCCCCCAGAGCACTGGGATTGGAAGGGACCTCAGGGACAGTTGGCAGACACTGGCCAGCTACAAGCCCAGCTTTGAAACACCTTTGAAATGGTGAAACATCTTTGAAACACTTTGACTTGTTTTGTTTCATTTAATTTCATTTAGAACATTTTGACATGTCTCCCGTTTCGTTTCAGATTCGGAGTGGAGCAGCGAAACGCTCGAAACACCGCCAAAACGAAACAGCGGTTGAAATTTTGAACAGCCCTAGTGGTCAGTGCTTGCCAACCACTGGGAACCAACTAGGAGAGAAAATCTGTGTGTGGTCCCCAACTGGTGGAAGGGGAAAGTGGACATTTGGGCAGCTGACCAGGGGCCCTTGGTGCCTCGGAAGTCCATAGGGGGTCACACCAGACCTCGATCCCCGACTTGAGTTCTAGGAGCCTGGCCACAAATCCTGGTTTGCCCCAGTGACCAACCCAGATGTCCAAACCTTTGAACATGGTCCCACGAGATATATAGGGAGAGGGTAGTCGGTGCTTCCCAACTGCCATCTGCCACTTAGGGGACCAACCTGAGCCTTGTCTCTGACCAATGAAAGGGGGAAGGTGGACACCCAAAGGGGTGATCTAGGGACCATGCAGGACTTAGAAAATTTTCTACTGGCCACCAGGTTACCTTCTTATAGGAATCCATGGGTTGATGTGGTGCCCATGGGGAACTTAGAAAAATTTCCACTGGGCACTAAGTCAGCCTCCCATAGGAATGCATTAGTTTACCTGGTGTCCCAGGAGGCCTCGTAAGGGGTCATTCAAAGCCCCAATACCCATCTTTGGTTCCAGGAGCTCGGATATATTTGTTGGTTTGCTCCAGTGATCAGGCCAGGTACCGGGGATGTGGAAACTGTTGAGAAAGGTTCATGGGGATTTTCAGTAATACGGTTTTCAGAAACCTCTGAGAACTAGGAGCCACTCAGGGGAAGAATCTGAATGCTATACCCAACTGACAAGAGGGAGAAGACAAACACTTCAAGGTGGGATTCCCCAGTTCGGCACCAGTTCTCTTGCCTGATTCTGCTTTTCCTGTCATTTGCTCCACACTTCCAGGGACATTTCTATGACACCTAGGGGACCAACCTGCATGTTGTACTGGACTGAGTTGGGGAGGGAGGGGAAGGTAGGCATTTGGAGGCAGGAAACACCGGTCTGGCACCAGTTTTCCTGCCTGACCCGACCTGCCCTGGCATTCACACCACATTACCAGGGACACCTCCACGCCACCCAGGGGCTAATCTATATGTTGTATCGGCCCAAGAAGGGGGAGAAAGCAGAAGACCCCAGTCTGGCACCAGTTTTCCCACCTGCCTGACCTTCCCCAGTGTTTGCACCGCACTACCAAGGGATGCCTTCTCACTGCATAGGGGACCTACCTGTTGTACCCGACTGGTGGGGGGGGGGAGGTAGACACTTGCGGGTGAGAGACCCCAGTCTGGTACCAGTTCTCCTGCCTGCCCTGACCTGCACTGAATCTGCTATGTGGATTCCCCTCACTCTGCCATATCCCACTGTGGGTCAGGCTTATTGTGTGCCACTTCCCCATGATCTTTTATGGGTGTTTGTAGGGCTGCCTCTCCTGTCAGATTTTGGGGCCTCTTTACTCCTGCAGTTTCAGGCCATGCCCTGATCTGCCTCGTGCTCATTTTAGAATTGATGTGGCAATTGCAGTCATATTGGGCAGAGCTATTTGTGGGTCAGTGGGCCCCCTGCCAGTGTTCAGGTCTCTCACCTCCTAGGTTAGTACTGTACTCATTAGCCTATTGTATAAAAGTTGTCTGCGGGCTCTTCTTTCCATCTTTTTTTTCTGAACTCAATATTACATATTAGAATGGTGCATGTTACAAAAAATCTTTGCAGGCAAATAATTCTACCAAGACTTTTTTCACGTTAGTGCATAGGAGGAGAAGAGGTAGCTTTATGAATCTCTCTGCATTTAGGGGGTAATGAAAACAGCACACCAAATTTACTGGTTATCACATCTGTCCTTCCCAGCTTCAGTCCTTTCCCTGATGCTCCATCTCCTTTCATCCTTTCTTTTTTCACCTTTCTCATCCTGGGTATTTCTGCTTTCCTTGAGGTCTGTTTTTACCTGTAGGAGGCTATAGGTCTAATTGCATGTCTCTCACTCTATCTTGGATTCTACTTCCCCCATTTTCTCATTTGACTAGATTGACTTCCCCACTTCTTTCTCCATACATGGACACGTTCCCCTTTCCACTTAATCCACTCTATCCAAGAGTGTGAGAACATCATCATGCTGTCATTGTACCATTGCAACAGCCAGACAATTTGAGCACTTGTGCAGTCTGCATTCAACACCACTTCTGATAATATTCCAAATGTTAGGCTTTCCTAGATGGTGATGCAACAAGGCTAGAGTGTATTTACTATGTAAATTACTTGTGATATTGAGAGACAGGTTTTCTAATATTACACTTCTGCCTGAGGACAATAAAGATTAAACTAGGTGTACATACCTAAAATGCATAAAGGTATTTCTTGTCATAATTCACATTAATTTATTAAGTATTACAAACTTTAAAAATGGCTTTCTTCTTGTAGGCAGGTAGGTGTAGAAAATTCCCATAAGGTCTGACATATACAACAGCCCTTTTATGGTAAGAAAAAAAAACCTATTTAAAGGACAGCATTTGTGCTCAAAGCAAATCAATTTTGCCTGTAAACCACCCCAACATCCCTGCAGTACAGCATTCCCTTGTAAACTTCACAGCTTCTCTGCTCTGGCATAAAATTGCTCTTCAATTTCTATTCCAGGACATGTAACACTTTTCTTAGAGAATGGGCACCTAAATTGGTAGCTGCTATTAAAGTTTTATGAGATCAAATTAGTGACATATTTGAATCATCTACAATTCCCAAAGAAGAATGAATGGCACTGAATGGCTGGTTTCATAACCCCATAAATCCAAAAATGACTTATTGCATCTTGTTTAAAAAAAAGTCTTTCCTGTTTTCCTTAAAAAAACAAAACAAAAATCTTCCATGAGCTCTACAGCAAAGACTGGCATTGCCATGTGCATGTTATACTTATCACTGTCATAACAATTCATCCATGTTCAGACATCTGAAACGCCTGGTCTCCTCCGAACTGAGCAGTTGGGGTGTGGGGGGGGGGGGGGGGGGAGGGTTCATTTCTATAAAAAGACTTTTTATATCTCAAGTGACTTTATAAGCAGTGAATAATGAGACTTAAAGTCTTTGGAAAAGAGTCCACCGATCAAATGGTAGGATAACTTATGGGCATAGTGACCTTTTCCTCAGTAAGATACTCCAAACTGCTGCTGGTGGCACATTATTAACATTTCCTATTTAAGGAGTGCACTTAAGTATGTGGCAGGTTTTATTTAAACAAAAAGGAAAGAAAATCCAATATCAGGTAGCACAGAGAAAATTGACAATCTCACAGTCCTGGAGCTAGATCCTGCCTGCTTTTGCAGCTGTGCAAGGGCAGGACAGATGGCCCAGGCAGTGTAAGCAGCTGGGCAGAGCGTTTTGGCACAGAGCCCAAATATTGTGCCAGCGCAAACTGCTTGCTTGGCTTTTTAGCTATGGGACATGCCTAAACTCCAAACAGGTAGGATGTTTACTGCGCTTACCCAAGTGTTAGCTGGGGGAAACATTCATGCATCCTTTAAGAGCTGAAACAATGTATACTTTCCCTGCAGCAGGTCCAGTGGCATTTTGTCTTTGCCAATAGGATTCCTGGAGCAGATGCTCCATCTGCCAGTGTTTCACTGGGTAAAAAAATCTATGTTAAACTGAACAGCAGCAATGCAGCATTGAGTTATTGCTACCACCTCTCTCCTAACTCAACCCCTGTGGCTGTTCCAAGAGTGTTGAAACCGCAGATACTGCTGCACAACTAAACAAGCCATATGTCCTGCTGCCACTCCTAAACACATCAAGCAGCACTAAGGACAGCATGCTACCCACACAGTTGGCTTTTCTTTCTTTTTATGTTAATGCAATGTGAGTTTTTACTTCATTTCTTTTGTAAGTCTCATATTAAAGGAAGAAAAAGTTCCTCCTGCCCCTGAATAAAATATTTAAAGGATATTTTTATTTGTTTTGTTTTCACATATTTGAACTCATTCTCTTCCCATGTTTGCTTTATGCTGATGTTGTTCTTCTGGATTTCTGTTGAGTTACTCTAAAGCAGCATTTCTCAACCCATGGGTCACAACCCAAAAGTGTCTTGTTGAACAAGCTTTAAAATGGATTAACAAACTTTAACAATGGATTCTCTTTTAAAGGAGAAAAATGTGGGAAACCATGGCTTTTCCCTTGCAGGCTGTCAGAATTCCAACTTGCAAGGGGCTGCTTGGAGCCCCCCCATATCCCACACTCCCCCCACCCACATACCCACCCCCTGGCCCTACACACTGGGGGCTGGAGCCTGGGGGTGGGGAGGAGTGGGTCAGGAGTGAGGGGTACTGGGTCAGGACTGGCAATCAATGTTTACAAATGGGTCCTGGTCCAAAATAGGTTGAGAATACTGCTCTAAAGAACAGTAATGAGGCATTCTGGGTTTTTGTTTCTATTGGCACAGTAATGGTTAGTTATAAACCCTTCTGACTTTTTTATGAGCTTGGATTCCTGAAACTTCCATCTTTCCAACTTAGCTCTATTTACAGTGGAATAAATGTAGGTGCTTGCAACACCTCTGGAGGTAGTCTATTCCAGGCCTTGGGGGCTCGGACAGTAAAGAAGTTTTTCCTTATGTCCAGCCTAAAACGGTCTTGCAGGAGTTTGTAACTGTTTGACCTTGTCATCCCTTGAGGTGCTCTGGTGGACAGGTGTTCCCCCAGATCCTGATGTACCCCCCTTATATACTTATAGGCAGCCACCAGGTCCCCCCTGAGCCTGCGCTTTTCCAGGCTGAAGAGTCCCATGGCTCCCAGTCTCTCATTATAGGGCCTGTTCTCCTGCCCTCTGATCCTATGTGTGGCTCTCCTCTGGACTATCTCAAGCTTTTCCACATCCTTTTTAAATTGTGGAGCCCAGAACTGGATGCAGTACTCCAGCTGTGGCCTCACCAAGGCCGGGTACAGCGGGAGTATGACATCCTGGGATTTGTTTGAGAAGCATCTATGGATGCAAGCCAGAGTTTTGCTTGCTTTACCAGCTGCGACATCACATTGGTGGCTCATATTCATTTTGTGGTCAATCATGACCCCCAAGTCCCTTTCAGCCATGGTGCTAGCAAGTGTAGCACTGCCGAGCCTATAAGCGTGCTGTAGGTTTTTTTTCCCAAGGTGGAGTACCTTACATTTTTCAGTGTTGAACGCCATCAGGTTTTCATTCAACCATTTTCTGAGCCTGTCGAGGTCAGCCTGGATCACCAGCCTATCCTCAGGTGTGGATGCTTTACCCCAAAGTTTGGTGTCATTGGCGAACTTGGCCAGTCGCTTCTGATGCTGATGTCTAAATCATTAATAAAGATGTTAAAGAATATAGGCCCAAGGACAGAGCCTTGGGGGACCCCACTGGTCATGGCGCACCACAATGATTTACATCCATCTATTACCACTCTCTGGGTCTGACCTTGGAGCCAATTCCCCAGCCATCAGACTGATGTAGCCAAGGCCGCAGCTGGCCAATTTTTTCCATGAGGAGATCATGGGACACCAGATCAAAGCTTTTTTAAAATCAAGATATATTCTCCCCTGTCCAGGTGATATGTTACCTGGTCATAGAAAGAAATGGGATTGATCAGGCAAGACCTACCCCCAACAAACCCACGCTGGCTATCTCTCAGGGTGTTACCATCAGCCAGTTTGTCAAGAATGGTCTCTTTGATAATTTTTTCCAAGATCTTCCCCGGGATAGAGGTCAGGCTGATAGGCCTGTAGGTTCCCGGATCTACTTTCCTCCCTTTCTTGAAGATAGGCACCACATTGGCCTTCTTCCAGTCTTTGGCCACATCATCTGAGTGCCATGAGTTCTTGAAGATTTGTGCCAGTGGTTGAGCTATGATGCTTGCCAGCTCCTTAAGTACCCTGGGCTGTAAACTGTCTGGGCCAGCTGACTTCAAGGTGTCCAGCCTCTCAAGGTATTGTGGTACCCTAACTTAGTTTTGTTCACTGGAGCCCTGGCAAAGGAAATACTTTGGTTTCACTTTCTGTAAAATAATGGGACCACTCACCTGCATCATAAAGGGGAAGGGTGGTCTAGAAATAAAATTTATCTAAGCACCAAGAGCACAAATAACTATCCCAAGCCAGTATGTAATTTTAAATATATGTCCACCTTCCACTTGTTCATCTCTAAATTTGGGTGTCTCATTAATTCTTAATGGGAAAAATGAGGTAAAGAAATAATATTGGGACCATAACAACTGCTTTTTATTAATACAGAATTATTGCTCTATACAGGGCTTTACAAATAAGAGTTAGTTCCTACTTGACTTGTAATCAATTACAGCTACTTTTTCTCTCCTGTTTCTATATATGTACTCCATCTTGTGCTTCCCTCTTTCCTTAATCTGCATAACTTCTCCTTTAACTTTCTTTTCTCACCGGGTCAGATTGATTTTCTCTCCCTCATAGTTACCCTGTATGACATAAGGGAAATCCTATTGTATTCCATTTGCCTTTTTTGCTTTCTTTCCTTGTCATTCCCTTGTTCCCTTCATTTCCTTAATCACCATCTTTTTAGTCTCAGGGTTAGACACAAAGCAACAATGCCACACTTGAAGGAGTTGCAAAAGGAATCTTTTCTCTGTATTTGTTCTATATGGAAAATGCTTTCATAACAGATGCAGAAAGAAACCAATAGCTTCCTCCAACACCAAGCTCACTTCACAGCAAGTCAGCTGCAAAGGGAAATTATGGTAACTAATGCAATTTTTCAGACAACTCTGTGCATATAGCAGGACCATACTGAAGCACTGTTTAAACTACAGGCTGGCTCTCCAAGGTAACATCAAAGCTGATGAAGAACAAATGGCTGAGAACTGTGGCATAAGGCATATACATGGCTGGTGGCCAATGCTGTGTAATAGTTCTGCCACCTTAATAAATTGTGTGAGCCCCTCTTCTTGTAATATGAATGCCATTGAAATCTGAACTGCTTGAAGCCTCTCCATTTATCCATTCAGGGACAGATTTTGTCTTTGGTTGCATGGGGGTGGCTCTTGTTGATTTCAACAGCTTGGCAGTGGCAGCAGACATCAGAACTTAGTATACCGAGTATGAAAGTCCATTCCTACTTCTTTTTACAACAGAGTTACCCCTTAATGCACAACAAATAAACAGCCAACTCTTGCATTTCCCTAAACTTTGTCTGTCTTTAGAATAAAAGCTTTTATGGGCGGGGACTATTTATTTGTGAATGTACAGTACCTAGAACAATGGAGTCTAAGAGTGACTTGGGGCTTCTGAGCAGACGAGGTTACGTTCTTTGGGCAGATGTGATATCTTTTATTAAGCCAACTAAATCATTGGAAAAATTGCAAGCTTTCAGGCACAAACGCCCTTCTTTAGGCATTTGAAAAATCTATATACATACTTGTCTGTCTATGTCCTTAGAGCAAAACGGCTACATCCAATAACCCTTGGGGATTCTTGGCATTTCCACAAAATACGTAAGTTAAAGATATGCTGAAAACTTAGATGATAAATTATAAATGGATGTGGATCAAAAAAGATGGATTATAAAATAGTTTAGAGTTTAGAAATTAAGAATCCTTTAACTACGGTGCCTTTTCAGATACCGAAAAGGTCATTCCATATTTTTGTTACCTTTAACAGCTAAATAGTTTTTAAAAAATTAGATCACGTTGTATAAATATATTTATCACTCACGTCGAGGGTAATTGGCCAGGTGGCCACCTAGTGACAGGATAAAAAGCCTGGCAGGAAGGAAGCCGGGGGAAGAGGAAGAGGAAGTGACATCTCCAACTGGCCTGGAGGGGTCAGGGAGGACCAAAGGTCCTGCAGAGGAGGAGACATGGTGGTACCCTAGAGGGAGAGCCATGGAAGACAAGTCAGGCCAGCATGGATGGAGGCCAGCTGCAGCAGTGACTGGAACACCTATGGAGATAATGAAGCCAGAACCCAGACACAGACAATGGGCAACAGGTACCAAACCTGGGAAGGGAGTAACCCGCCAAGGGGACCTGAAGCCCAGGCGGAGCCAGACCCCATGTGAACTAGGGAACACCGAAGGGCAGTGGTTGACGCTTGGTGCCAGTGCCATTTGTAGTCCACAGCCGCAGCCCTTGAGAAACCGAGTGTCAGTGAGGGCCAGAATACCGGCCCCAACGGTTAACATCATGGTTGGTGTTAGGTGGGGCGTAGAGGAGGTGGAGCCCCGAAAAGCAAAGGCCGCAAGGACGACCGAGGGGAGGTTCCAGGGGAGACAGGACCACACACCTTCCTCCCGCTAGAAGACTAAGTACCATCAAAGACATGGCAGGCGACATCTCTGGGGGAGCTGACGCAAGGCTGCTCCCAGTAGCCCCACTGTGCAGTCTTGAAGGCAACAGTGAGGCTCAAAGGGGACCCAAAGGCGTGACACTTGGGCAGATAGGCACGGAAAGCTACAGTTGGCAATAGTCAGCAGGCTGGGAGATGTGTCTTCCCACCTACTGGCACCCGCCACCTCGCACTGGCCTGGACCAGTGCAGGCCTCCCCCTGCCTTTCCCAGTTGAAAACTGAGTGTTAGTTCTGTTGGTTATTGATTCAACCTACACAGCTTAAAGGAAGCTGCCTAGATTGAACTGATTCAGGCTCAGGCTTTTTGACTATCTGTATTTAGCCCTAGGTTTAGTGTTTTTTAGTACTAATATCAGCAATGTCCTCTAGGAGGTGGGAGAGATCATAATGAAAATGTGACAACTTGAAGGGTTTGAAGATACAAAATCCAATATAAACAAGAGACTGTTAAGAGGCATGACATTTTCATTTAGATATTGGAAGTTTAGGGACTTTTCTAGAACTGGGACTACACTGTTATATAGGAACTAACTAAAGAATTTGGATGAGGAACCAGCTTCTAATTCCAAACCTCCTTAAAGTTTAAGTGCATCTAAATCCAGTGGGTTAGTTTGGGCTAATTCCTAAAGAAAAAATAACTTGTTTTTAGAAGATATTAATATTAGTTTTATGCTTAAAAGGACCCAGCTTATAATGTTGGCCAGCCAGGATTGGAGAGCAGCTCTTGTGCTGCTAGAGATGTTTTGATCCTTTAAGAGGGGCAGGTCCTTCACACTTTTATTTTGGTCTTATTCCAAGTCCAAGTGGAATGCTGTAGTAGTGTAAAGTTCTTGATGAAAAGCAGTAACTGTTCAGTTCTGTGACTGAAAAGCAGATACTTCCTATAAATTGAGAAAGGCCTGATGCCAGTTTGAAATGGCAGGAAAAATCTAAGCAAACATTTCACACCTGAGGAGAGGCAGAAGTGCATAAATCATTTTCGACAATCAATTCTGGTATTTGAATTCATTCTGACACTTGTTGGGCTCAGTCACTGACTTGGAACTGTGGTAAAAGGCCAGGCCACCAGGGAAATTTGGCAAGTTTCCACATCTGAAAGTAAACCACCTGACTTCATGCTATTTAACCCTCTTAGTACTATTTTTCACTCCTAGTATAAAAATATCTGCATTTTATATACGGCTTAAAGCAATGAAAAAGTATTTGGTTCTTCTTTTTGGAAAGTAAGGAATTGCATAACAGATTTTCAACAAGAAACAATTTAGATACCTTTTCAAGTACACAACTCTTATTAAACATAAATTAGTTACAGTAATATTCAGGGTGCTGTTTCTTATCAGAATTCTTCTGTGGTCAAATACTGTAAGAGATACGAGCAGTCAAGAGAAGGGATTTCAGATTTCAAATTTACATAGGAATTCTTTACATAGAATCTAATTCTGATCCTGATGGGGCTTCTCAGGTGAGTAATGAGATTCACGAGCATAAGTGTTTGCAAAACTAGATGCTAGTTATGATGCTGCCATTAATAAATCATATTTCCTTATTCTTTATATAATTTATAACACATTGAAATACATATATTCAATAAATAAATATTTAAAACAAAGATAGGGGTATCTCATGCCTTTCTAGAACATCAGGTTCAGTAAAAATCAAACTTCTCTAAACTAGGAAATTAAAAGTTAAGAAATGCACCCATGAAATCTTAACTTTCCTGGAACTGGCTATATATAATGGGAATCATCTGCTAGCATTCCAGCTGCATTCACTGTGTTAGGTGTGTATATAGGAGGGATTAGCTGGAATAGCTTTGGCTGTATTTGCAATATGAAGTAATCTGGAAGGATCGTGTCCCTTTGAGAGAGAGTGATCCCTTCTGCCTGAGCTTACATATGTGACCAAAGGAAAGAGGCATATATGCACATTGAGAATTTCAGCATCCTCATTCTTGTGCTGCATTGGATGATCTGCATCAGCAGCAGGGGATAGGGGCCATCTTGCCATGGGGATTGTCAGCAATGAGATGGTATGCTTTTCAGTTGGTACACTAGGATGAGAGTCACTTGCGAGTTCAGTGACTGGTAAATGAAAAGCTGCTGTGAGATGCTATCCTATACATAAGAGCAAAGGGGTTGTAAAATTTAACAGCATGCATTGTTGACTGGGGAGGAGGCTAACTGTTTGACTATGGGACAGATGTCGGCAACTGTGTTTGGTTAAATTCAGACACAGTTAGAGTGTGTGTTATGGGAATACTGAGGCATGACTCAAGACAGCAGTTAAGGTGACTTGAGTGTGTATCTTAACTCTTCATATTATGGTTTGTAAAAGTTTAACTTCTGATCATACCACAGGGCAACCTAAACACTTCATAAGTTTTTGACATTAACTTTCCTAGTTTTCACTTAACAAAATGAGCTTCTTTTCTTTTCTTTTTTAAAAGAGTATAGTTGCTTATGCAGCTGGTGAGCAAAATCAGAGACATGGTCTAATTTCCAAGATTTTGACACCTTTTAATATGAGATAATTATAGCAATTGTAAGCATGAGGAAGTCTCTCTCCTTCTCCCTCCTCCCTCCCACAATCTCCATCAACACCTAGTTCCCCCTCCCTAGCCACCTAACTGTACCTCCTCTTCCTGTTCCATTAAACCATTAACATTTTATAATCCATTAGCACGTAAGAAGTTGTTCCTTGCTGTTTAGTGTCACCTATTGCTTTGTAAATATATCAGTCACCATTTTACCAGATAACCAGGGAAGAGCATAAGTATCTGGATTGAGCTGTACACTGAACCAGGCCACATACTCTCACAATATCCCTATGCTAGTTGAACATCCCTCCCCTGCTTCAATTAAGATTCTCTAGTCATGCTTTTGATCTGCTTATGTGTCACCCCCTTTACCTATACCTGGCTAGTTTCCCCAATATAGAGAACACTGAGGAAGACCTTCATTTTGTATTTCCTGGTTGAGGGTAGATGAGTCTGAGCCATTCCCTTTGCCTCTATGCACATGCCAAGATCTGGGGAAGCCCTGCCTCATCCCAGTGTCATCTAATTTTCTTTCCTGCCCCCAAATAAGAGTCAGGATCTGGGGGGGCGGTGGACATAACCTGGATTTAAATCTTTGACTGGATTTAAATCTTTGAATCTGGTAAGTGCATGGAGGGAGATAAGACATCCTACATGCCCCTTTTAATCCCAAATTTATCTGGGCTCATATCTAGGACACAACTTTTTGTTGAATACTACATTCAATATGAGTCATAAAATAGTGATAAAGCCACATGCTAGATGGGGTATTTGTCAAGAGACAGAGATTGTTTGGAGACTCATGAGTCATGAGACATGTAGTGTGATTCTCAGGTGCGTGCAACAACCCAGGGGAATACCCCAAAAGAGCCCAGCCATAGAAGCCAGGCAGTGTATGAGGAGAAGGGGTCAGGTGAATGCCTCCTCACATCTCCCCAAAGATTTTTGTCATGGGAGATGAAGGTCTTTGCCCAGTAATGTATCTAACATAGGGGAGAGAACAAGGCACTGGGGGCAGCCCACAAGAGGCACATAACATGTGGCTGTTGGAGATGAATACTGCACACAAGCTGCAGCAACTCCATGGCACTCTCCAGTGATCAACACTCTGCCTAGGGCACTGCAGAAGCCTGCTGTACCTCTGCAGATTAATACCCCTGACTGCCAAAAGGTTATGACTACTTCAGCATCCCTGAGGTCACCATTAAGTTTTGCCAGAGATTTAAGCACATGCAAAGTGCCTTACCGAATGGGAATGTATTTGAAAATGTTTTGCTAATTCAAGGTTTATGTGAGTTAGGCCTAGTCTGCACTACAAAGTTTTGCCCAGAGAGCTCCATTTCTGTCAGCAAAACTGTCTTCACACTCAAAGCAGTGGCAAAACTATCCTTTTTTTTGAGTGGAGCCACATGGAGCTGCCAGATGCAAAACATGGCAGCTGCTGTTGGATGCCAGAAGTTCCAGTAACAGAAAGAGGTGAGCATAGGCGGGCATTAGGCCATGTCTATGCTCAAATCACTTTGCTACTAGTCTAGGAACAGCAACACACTCCTACAGTTAGACAGCCTATATCAGCAAAACTGTACTTTTGCTGGCAGAGCTTGTTTCAGCCCCCACCAGGAGAAGCTACACAAGCAAAAATGCAGCTTTGCTGTTGTAACTGTATTATGCTAGGAGCCTGGATTATGCTATTAGCACAGCTGGGTCAGTCAGGGATCATGCCTTCTCTCTGCCCACACTAACACAGCTATGCCCAAGGCCACACAGAATGGCAGTTTCCTTTTCCCTTTTATCCCTCTTTGTCTCTTTCTGTAGCTCCTTTGCTTTACTCTTACTCTAGTTCAGTGGTAGCCAACCTTTTTGCAAGGCAGGTTGGATTGACCCAGCCCATCTGTGGGCTGGATCCAGCCAGTGCTTCCAATCTGGTGCCTGCGTGGGCATGGTAGGCATTATCTTGTCGCATGGGAAGGGGTGGGGGGGCAGGCCAGCCCCAACACAGCCCCTTGGGGGAAGAAGCTTCACTCAGCTCTGTGGAGAGGAAAGGGCCCTGGGGAGGGGTCTCGGCCAGGCCCTAACCCAGCCCCACAGGAAGGGAAGGAGATGTGGCCTGGCCCTGGGAGTGAAGAGCATGTGGCCAGGCTGGAACCTGGTTCTGCAGAGAGGAAAGGGGGTGTCATCAACCTAGTGTCACCAACCTAGCCCCATGCAGACGAAAGGGAGTATGGCCCAGCCCTGATCCACAAGCAGGAACAGAGGGGTAGTTTGGGCCTGACTGGCCAGGGGAATAGGGGTTGGGAATTTGGTAAGGGCGGGGGGGGAGGCCGTATTAATGGCCATTGCACCCTCGCTGACACATTTCTGGACCCGTGGGGAGCCACATGGACCAGATGCAATGGCTCCGTGGGCTGCATTTGGCTCACAGGCTGGAGGTTGAGCATCCCTGCTTTAGCTCAACAAAAATGTGCCGAAATAAAGAGTCATCTGCTTTAGGTGTACGCTACAGAATATATGCCCCTGTAGGAGAAAACACACCCTTGTGTGAATAGAGTTTATGCCAGAAAATAAAGTGTTTTTGCTGGTGGAGTTTATTCTTGTTCTCCAAGTAAAATAAACTAAATCACCAAATGCACTTTTATGCTAGCATAACTCAACCTGCACCACGGGTTTGCTGGTACTGAAACATTATGAAAAAGATCAAGCCCATAACTGACACTGCTGTGGATGTCAGCATTTCTAGTGCAGAAAGGTGGCTTTGAAAGCCGAGCAAAGGTTGTGCAACCAACTCAACCTTTGTCAAGGCCTTTCTCAAACCAAATGCTTGTTTTGTTGAAAACAAAGGATTTAGATGTTTAACGAGTGTCCAAACTAGCTTTTATAAATGTGTTAATTACCTAGAGTTAATTAGAAAACAATAAATTGAAATTACAGTGCTTGTGTAGACAAGCCCTATAAAGCTTTCCTTTAGATGGACACTTCATGTTCAGTGTTTGTCACAAACCCATTTCAACCTGGAGCTTAAGTGGATTAGATTAGAGACTGACAAACAGTGGGGCATGAGCTCTCAAACTTTTCCTTCCAGTCCTCCAGTTGGTTTGCTACTTTCCCCTCCCACCCACAAACCACTGGCTGAGAGATAGTTCAACTATCAAAGGAGCCGAGAGGCTATTGTTCAGTTTAGCAAGTGGGTCCATAAAGTTGAAACAAAACAAAACAAAATCCAGGCTGGTGTATTTGTGTGTGCTTAGACACCCTCGCTTGGGCCAACTGGTTCCCAGGCTACTTGAGAGGCATATAGAACACCCTCTATTAAATAGTTTAAAACCACTTATACATATCTCTAACTTAGCACCTCATATGTTGTTATTAATACTACTTAACACTTTCGTTTGCAGACCTCAAGTACTTTATGAAGGCAGAAATTAGTCACACTTAGATATGGAAACGGAGCCACAGCAATACGTATGGTAATTTTTACAACACTGAAATAAAGGTCCCAACCCATCACACAAGGCTCAGTCCTTGGGCCCGCACTGTTCAATTTCTTTATTAGTGACTTGGATGACGGGGTAAAAAGCACACAGTAGCAGAAAGAGAACTTGGAGTTATTATTGACTCCAAGATGAACATGGGCCGACAATGCGAGGTCACAGTTAGTAGGGCTAACCGTACCTTGTCATGCATCCACGGATGCATCTCAAGCAGGGCCAAGGAGGTGATCCTCCCCCTTTATGTGACACTGGTCAGGCCGCAGCTGGAGTACTGTGTTCAGTTCTGGGCACTGCACTTCAGGAGGGATGTGGACAGCATTGAGAGGGTCCAGAGGAGGGCCACCCGCATGATCTGGAGACAGCAGGGAAGACCCTACGAAGAAAGGCTACGGGACCTTAACCTATTCAGCCTTCGCAAGAGAAGGCTGAGGGGGGACCTGATGGCTGTCTATAAACTCACTAGGGGGGACTAGCAGGGTTTGGAAGAGACCCTGTTCCCCCTAGTACCCCCTGGGGTAATAAGGCATAATGGCCACAAATTGTTAGAGAGTAGGTTTAGACTAGACATCCGAAGGCACTACTTCACAGTCAGGGCGGCTGGGTTCTGGAATCAACTTCCAAGGGAAGTTGTGATGGCTCCTACCCTGGGGGTCTTTAAGAGGAGGCTTGGCATCTACCTGGCTGGGGTCATTTGAGCCCGGTTTTCTCTCCTGCCCAGGGCGGGGGGTCGGACTTGATGATCTACAAGGTCCCTTCCGACCCTACTTCTATGAATCTATGAAGACTCTGGGACATACAGAGATGAAGACTTCTGTAAATATACTCTCACACAATTTTATTCATGCAGGCAGCTGCATATCACTGAAACTACTGGTATGAATGAAGTTACTCATGTCATTAGGCTTTGAAAGTATGGGCCCTTCTCATTGAGTCTTGTATTTAAAATGTAGATCCAGATCCTTAACAAGGGATTAAGGGTGGTAATGCTGTGATTTAATTCTGGGCACCTAGCTCAGAATGCATAAACACATATTTGTCACATAAATACAGGCAATGGGAAAAATTACATGCCTCAGAAGGAGTCACAACCCCACTGGGAGGATTGCGGGAAGGAAGGAGAAGAGGGCAGTGTCTAAGCTAACCAATACAAAATGGAAACCAGGGAGAGAGGTGGAAAAATATCTTAAGGGACTCCTATCCTCACATCAGGTAAATGCCCTCATCACTACATTAGAATCACACCCCTTTCTCCGGCTCTGGAATCTTGCATTCCTTTCTTCATGGGGGCAAGACTTCAGTGAGAGAGGTGGATGGTGCTCCACCTCAGCCCAGCTGACAGCCAAACAGTCAAGACAGTGGTGCTCACTCCTTTGGCCCCAGAGTCGAGTTGCACATTTCAGGCCCATGTGGCCTCTGTATGTTGGGATAGATCCCTGCATACTGGGATCTGGCCCAAAGGGCCCTGTGCCACCCCTAGTTGGCTCTGCACACCAGAATTGGGCCCTGAGCTGCCTTCACCCATCCCATGTGCCAGGACTGAGGT
Source organism: Alligator sinensis (assembly GCF_000455745.1). Taxonomy (NCBI): domain Eukaryota; kingdom Metazoa; phylum Chordata; order Crocodylia; family Alligatoridae; genus Alligator; species Alligator sinensis. Next base: position 1,563,703 of record NW_005841847.1, on the reverse strand, counting down.
CTGCAGGGCTCCCCAGAGACCTGGCAGATGAAACAGCATTGGCAGCTGAATCTGGCCCCTGGGCCAAAGGTTGAGCACCACTGAGCTGAGGCACTCTCCTTGGGGAGACGAACAAGAGTTTGAACCTCTTCAGGCTTGGTCTCCCACTTCCTTGTGAAAGTGATAATCACTAGGATATTATATAATAAAATGGGCCCTCTTGCATATGAAAGCAGCCATGGCTTTCTGCTGACCCATTGTTCTTGGCATGTGTTAGGTAGGATATAAGCATATTTACTGGATATGGGCCTTCATGAGATAGGCACTAAAGCACTCAGCATGGCTAACATGGTATTACTTCTGGCAATGTGTAGTAGTAGAACTTTGGGTTCACAAGTAACTTCAATGGCCAAAACGTTGGTGCCTCCAGCCTTCCAGTGCCTAATCAGTTAGTTGGGGATTTTGTGAATTGCTCACTTGAACAAAGATAATGTTCAAGTGAGAAACCCCATCTAATTTGCAACCCATGTTGGAAATTCCATTTAATTTGCATTGTAGGGGCTAGATCCTAATGCAATCCTATTCCATCCTGAGTCTTTAAAAACAGGTTGGTGGGCCCTGCTCATTGTGGCTTTTCTATGACTTAAGTCTTAAGTCTAAAACAGCAGCATGGAAATAGGATTGCATTTAGGTGCCTAACAACTGGAATAGGATCTGGTCCTATGTATCTTAATCCTTTTTGGGGATCTGGGCCCAATTACCAATATCTCTCTGGAGGGCTGGAAGGGGAGTCTTTGAGAATTTAGAGAACAGGCAGCAGATCAGACAAGAGAAGGAAATAGGGCTCAAGACGGAAGATAGCAGATGACGTGGAAAATGGGAGATTTAAAAACTGGGAAAATCAAATATAGCTGTCACACTAACTTGTAGTTTGTCATAAATTAGAGACAGCGTCTTAATTAACTAAAAAATAGAAACATTAGTAGTGCTTTTCAATACTTTTTTCCCAGGCTGAGGCTTCATTTATATATTCTTGGTCAGAATTCAGTTTTTAATTATTTTTCAAAAGATTAAAAATAAATCTGTTCAGTCATGGTTTCAAGTTACAGGAGAACAATGCAGAAGAGACTTGAGAGCTCTTGATGCCTTATATGCTCCCATAAGTTAGCTCAAAATGGTTTAATTTTTTTAGAGTAATATTTTACAGGCCGTTAATCCAGAAAGTGGATTATTGCCTTTGGGTATTTTGTGGAAAAATAAAATTGAAAACAACCGAAGTATTTCATTTAGAATAGCTGTGCTGTGCATGGGCAATCATTTCTTTTTCTACCATAATATATTAGGCTTCTCGGCACTTGGACTTTCTGAAGCAGACATGGTTGGCTGTAAGTGCCCCTCAGAGCTGTTATGGTCTGTCATGTCAATTATCTGTGAATTTAGTAGGATTTACACAAAAGATCATAATGAGTCTGGGTTTGAAGGAGGCCATAAAGATGTGGAGTATTTACACTGTGGACTCGAACAGCTTTAATGGAGATGTGCAATGTGTCAGCTCCCATATTTAGACAATATGGGCTTTTTCGCTTTTTTTCCTTACAAAAATTGGGGAGGGGGAGTATGCAAAAGGAAGGAAGTGTCTAACAATTAAATGGAGAACTTGGAAATGATCTGTCTCCGCCTCTGCTTTACTCTAGGACCTTGAAACAGTCACTTAATCTGCTTGTCCAGATTAACTACTCTGCAATTTCAGAATGCATGTAATATACTAAATGTAAATCTCCTGAACTCCACAGAAAATGGGTGGTGCAGGGGCAACCTATACAGTGGATGGGAAAAGGATACTCTCCTGCAGCCTACATTATTGCACGACAGCTAATCCCATTTCTGAGGCATAACAGTAACTACACTCACCATGCTTGCTTCACCTGGGAGTGAAACTTGTTCCACCTCCGTGTTTCATCTCCTCTTACCATTTCACCCAAAAGCTTCCCTCTACATTGCTGCAAAAATCACCACAGAGCCTTGTTTTAGATTATGCAGGAATGCTATGCTCCCTCAAAATGTGCAGCAGATTCACACAACTACCAAGTATTTCTGGCATGCTCACGAATGATGGATCTTGCCCTCAAGAACATAATTCTTGTTGTAATTCTATGGTTCTATTACGGTAGTTTTCATGGGTCCATGATCACTGTCTGACAGTACAGGACTGTGTAAAAAATCTGTATGTAAGGCACCAGGGCTTTTCCCACCTACCAGAGGTTCTCCCATGACAGCTAGCAACAACAGCAGACTTAAAGGAGGTCTACTTTTGAGTTTCTGGACTGCTTTTCACACATACAAATTACTACAGGAAAACTTGAGGAGAATCTTCCCTGTTTACACATTTGGATGTCTGGTTCACAGAGGGCGCCATACACGAGCGGGGAGGCTGCTTTGACGTGCTGGAATTCCAGTGACTTGGAGTAGACTTGATTAATCGAGTCTGCTGGAGCCTAGAAATTGCCGCACTCCAGCAGCATCCTGCATCTTGTATATCACTGTCCCTGCGCTTAAACATGGCAGCGGGGTTCACTTGAACACTTTAGTTCAAGTGCCTGCGCTGCCATTTTTAATGGTGAGGATGATGATATAGGAGACGTGGTGGCACTTTAATTACAGTGGCTCTTGGAGCTGCTCTAAGTAAAGCGCTATCCCTCTCCACCCCTGGAGCAGATGTGAAAGTGCCCAGAGAGAATAAAGGCCTCAGAAGGTCAGGTTTCACTCTGATCCAAGGTAGTTTTCTTGGCTGAGGAAAAGACCTGGGGCTCTAGCACACAAGCAATTATCAGTCTTTTTTACCTCAAATATTAGATATTTCAGATATTGTTGCTGCTGCTGTGTAGCAAAACCCCCAGGTTTCTTTTTTATATATATATATAAACTTAAAAATACATTCCCTCCCCTTCCCCAACCATTTCTGACTTTCTCTCTGCCCTCTCTTCCCTTAAAAGTAATTATAAGTACTCATAGGTAAGCTAAGTTTGTGTATGTTATTATTGTAATAAGCCACTTTTTATATTGTAAATAGTGTTCTGTTATGTTTATATTGATTTTTACCGTTATATATTGAATTATATTGCATTCCTATAATTTCTGCACAGATGTTTATTGTTTCATATTAATATTGTATGATTTAGGCCAGTGTCTGTAAAGTAGTGTCAAATAATGTCAAGTTTCCATTCTGTATGTCAAGCCTCCATCTTGTGTCCCCTGCCCAGGTATCACCTATTGTATAGTATGTTGTAACTGTGACTCATGTCTAACCAGTTTCATGTAAATTGGTTCCTGAATGAATCGGAATGAATGAGGGTGCTTAAGACAAAATGGTAGCAAGCCTCTACTGAATGATCAGTAATGACTGGACCATCAACTCAACAACCCAACCATTGCCTTACATTGACTCATCCAGGAACCACAGACCTCACCCAGGAACACAGACAAAACCCAGCATTTAAAAGATAAAGAACTAACAGGAACCCAACATTTGGAAGACAAAGACCCTTCAGAAACCAGCAACCCCACCATTGTATCCCACCAGACAATGAGGACACCTGGATCTGCACGTATGCATCTGAGCAGGACTGGCCTTGCTTGGACATGTCCTTCCTATAGGAGACAAAGGGAGCCCACTCGTATAAAAGCAGTGGTAGAATGTGATCTCTTTGGGATGCCCTCTCCACCTGGACCAGCACTACACCACATCACCTATCCACCCAGAGGCCCTGCCGGTGACCCCCTCTGGACAACACCTTGCTGGAGAAGACCCCGACTAGCCACCAAAGATCAACTCACAGCCCAGAATAGGTAGCTATCACCCACCTTCCTTCCCCAAGCAAAAGACCTGGACTCTATCCCCACACACCATGACTTGAATCCCTCCACCAAGACTTTCCTCTCCTGCTACCATTGTGTGTGTGTGAGTGCTTGTGTGTGTGTGGAACCAATAACTTTGTGAGCTGTATAGTATATTGCCTGTCTAATAAAACTGATATTTTTGACCCCAAGTTGGTCTCTGTCTTGCTGCAGGCTTCCAACTAACCCCCGTCTCTCTTACCTCCCTCTGGGCTTCGTTCCTCTCTGCCGCCTCTATCTTCTCTGGCCCAGGCTTTCCATTCTCTGGCTTCTCCATTGTGTCCTGTCGCGTCTGCTTTCTCTTCCCAATCTTCCCTGTTTCTCTCTCTGTTCTCCCCATTGTATTCCACTGCCTCCTGCAGCCTCCCGATTCTTGACTTGCTGCCACCACTTTCTAGCTTCCTTCCCCGGCTTTGGCTCCCTCTGCCTCCTGACTTTCTCCCCCTCTCCACTGCTTTCCCAGCCCCCAGCACCTCCTGTAGCATCCCTGATCTCCCAACTTTTTCCCCAGTCCTGGCTCCTTCCCCATGCTGCTTCCCAGCTCCCCTGCTGTCTCTTTCCTCCTGGCCCCTGCGTTGCTCTATTGCCCCTCACTGCTGCTCCTCAATCCCCTGGCAGGGGATTACCTTTGCAGCCTCCAGTGGCTCTTCACTTTCCACCCCAGCACCTGCAGCCTCCCCCCGGCTTTTCCCCAGCTCCCTGGCCAGTTCCCCAACCCGGTTCCCAGCATCTGCAGCTTCCCTGACCCGGCCCCCAGCTTCCCTCTCCCCCATACCTCCCTGCTCCCCCAGCTCCCCCACAGCCTCTCCACTCTGGCTTCAGCCCCCAGCTTCTGTGCTGGCTTCTCCCTGCCATCCCTCCTCTGCTCTACCGCCTCTTGGCTTTTCCTTTGACCAATTAACCTCAAGTAACCCCGGGGCCCCAAGTGACCCCGAGTAACCCTGGGGCAACTTGATCTCGAGTAACCCCAAGCCCCAGTGACCCCAAGTTACCCCAAACACCCCCTAGTGTTCACACGCAGCCACAGAAGTCTGTGTTTGTGTATGTGAACTCATAGTGGTGTACGTGTTGTTTGTGTGTGTGTAGTGTGGGTATATAATTTTGTATCATGTCCTCCTGTCTAACAGCACAATATTGAGATCCTAAGTGTTGCTCTGGTGTGTGTCAAGTCAACAGCTGTTGTTATTTATACGTTATATTTCTATGGTCTATTATCAATGCCACATATGTGGTTTAGGCATGATATGAACTGTCTAAAGCAAGGGTTTCAAACTCCTGAGTGGCACAGGACTGCTTCACAGGTCAGATGAATCATATGGGGTTGGCTGGATTCCACCCACGAACCAGCCCCTGCACCCTTTGTCCCCAGACCTCTGAATGCCAGGTTCAATGAATTTGGTACCCATTCCAACTGATCAAGGGTGGGCACCATGTGCAGAATGGGTGTTGGAGCAGGAGCCATATGCGGTGCAGTCTTAGACCAGCCATACTAGGCACTAGATCCAGCATGCAGGGGACCCATGGACCCCACCCACATGCTGATTCAGTGCCTGCTCTGGCCAGTTTGGGACTATACTTTATACACTGCCCAGTCCAGCCACTCTAGGACCCACACTGCATGCAGCTAACATTCCGGACGAGCCAGAGCAGGCACTGCATGTAGTGCAGTCCAAGACCAGCTGGACCGGACACCAAGTGCAGAGTGCACATGCCACGTGGCTCAGCTTTCAGACCAAGGGGCAGCTCTGGGGGCCAGATAAGGGGGTTCTGCAGGCCAGATTCAGCCCCCAGGCCATATCTTTGACACCCATAGTCTAAAGTATGAGATAATTTGTTACATTACCACTAAGATGTGGGGAGAAGTTTGCATGCTAGAAGGGAGGGACAGGCTACAATTGGATCTGGACAGGATACAGGGGTGGGCAGATGAGAATAAGATAGGATTCAATACTGAAAACTGCAGGGCAGTGCACCTAGGGAGAAAGAACCAGCAGCATACCTACAGGCTGGGGAACTCCCCTCTTGTCAGCACAGAGGCAGAAAAGGATCTTGGAGTCATTACAGACTCCAGGATGAACATGGGCTGCCAATGTGGGGACGCAGTCAGGAAGGCTAACTGCACCTTGTCATGCATCCACAGATGCATCACGAGCAGGTCCAAGGAAGTGATCCTCCCCCTCTATATGACACTGGTCAGGCTACAGTTGGAGTACTGCATCCAGTTCTGGGTGTCGCACTTCAGGAGGAATGTGTACACCATTGAGAGGGTCCAGAGGAAGGCCACTTGCATGATCAGGGGGCAGCAGGGCAGGCCCTCCAAGGACAGGCTACAAGCCCTTAACCTGTTCAGCCTCCACAAGAGAAGGCTGAGAGGGGATCTGGTGGCTGTCTATAAACTGGCCAAGGGAGACCAGCAGGCAATGGGAGCAAGCTGGCAGAGGGTAGATTCAGGCTAGACATCAGGAGGCGCTACTTCACTGTCAGGGCGGCTAGGATCTGGAACCAACTTGCAAGAGAAGTGGTGCTGGCTTCTACCCTGGGGGTCTTTAAGAGGAGGCTAGATGAATACCTTGCTGGAGTTGTTTGACCCCAGTACTCTTTCCTGCCATGGCAGGGGGTCGACTTGATGATCTGCTCAGGTCCCTTCTGACCCTACCGACTATGAAACTATGAAAGAACACTGCACAATTTAACTGAATTTGTAAAACAATTTTAGAATCCTGAAAGAAAGATTCCAACCACAAAGTGTTCCTAACAGGACATCTACTATAATTTTATCAGAGCTGCAGATCAAATCAATAATAGTAAAGACATTTAAAGCTAAGGCTGATACTGGTTTTTAACTCAAGTCATGTGTTTCCTAAATGGCATATGGTCTGAAGTGTTATATGCAGTGTGAAGTGCACTGTTGTACATAAGCAAAATAAGGTAAATTTAACATGTAACCACAAGCACTGATGCTGAACTTCTAATTTATCTCACAACTAAAGAAACCCACCAAAAGCCTGGTCACCATTTGGCAGATACAGTTGGTGCCACAGATGTAACTGGCTCCCAGGTTTAGCTTCTGGAAAATATAAAATCTGCAAAGTATAACTCTCAGCTGAGCCAAGCTTCGCACAGCTCCTACTGGCTTAGCCAGCAGGAGGTTCCTTTTGGCACAGGTTGGAGCCCTGCTGTCTACAGAACCTGTTTCCTCTGGAAGTTTCTAGATTAAATCTCAGTTGTAATAATGTGAATGTTACGGCACCTAATGTGAATCTAGTTGCAAAGTTGTGCTTATTTACATATCTTGTATGGTTACTGCTAAGCAGAATACTACTGCTTTAGTTAACTTTCTACATACATGTATTCAGAGTTAAGAGCTACTCATCTTTGTAGATTTGGAATGACCTCTTTGGTCTGTCAAACCACACATCAAGTGCAATATCTGATAAACCAGCTTTCACATAACATTCAATGTTTCAAGAAGTATACTGTGTTAAAAGGGTAACTGATGAAATCCACAGGATGAAAGAAACCTCTTTTAAAAAAGCAGCAAAGAGGTGTAAGCAGTTTTTTATGTTGAATTTTTTTTAAGTATTGTATTTTACACAAACTACTCAAGCAACTACTGCATTTTAATTAGCATGCCTTGAATGCAAATGGAACATGAGACATAGGACATTTAAGAATGACCTAATTAAAAAAGATAAAAGTTTTATGGAAAAAATACATTAAAGGAATTTGATGGGATGCTAAAATATTGTTGCCTGAAGTAGATGGGTATTTATAGACCAAGACGTGTGCAACTGTAACATAATTTTGCCAAGTACAGATTAAGCTAATGTACCATTAAAAGCTAGTAGCGCATATACAATAAAACAAGATACTAGGACACAGGCTGTACTATCACAAACAGTGATATGGATGTAGTATGTAATGTCCAACATGCACATTTAAAACACAATCACTGACACTCAGTTCAGCTGGGATTTGTAACATGACCTTACAACCTTTCTTATGATATATAGAAGATAAGCTTTACGAACAATAATTATACTAATCCAAACAGAACCTTGCTTTCTTCTTGGCCTGTTGAACCTACAAAAATGAAGAATGGGCGAATTAGAGTAACTTAATCTGAAACCAATTAAAAGATAAGGCAGTACTTTTGGGAAGAATATTCCTTACTTCATAAATAATGCCAAATTCTGTAACCCTTGCTCATGTTGAGCACTACCTTTGTCATGCATGAAAACCTAAAGGAGGGAGCTTGTCAAGGAAGAAAGAAGGGCAGATGACATCCAAAATCAGGTGCAAAACAGATGGCACATTTGAAGCATTTCAAATGCCTTTGAAGCACTTCAACAACAAGCTATGCAAATGTAGATACCCTTTGAAGCACTCCAACAACACCCAAAGTGGTCCAAAATAGTACCTGTTGGAATGAGGTATATCTCAAGACTGTCTACTGTATGGGCTATGAAAGAGCCCCTGAGTCCTCCATAATGCTCCATTCTTTCTTTCCCCCTCCACTCTTCCCCTCCTGCCCACAATCCCATTTGTTACCATCTTTTTTACTTCCCTAGTGGCATGCATTTGAGCCACCTGCAGTGACATGTGCCTCTAAATTAACCCATCGCCCTTTCTCTTTCTGGTACTGTGACAAACAGCTGTAACTCCTCACCTCAGCTGAAAAACTTTCAGGCACTGTCTCTCCAAAGACAAGTGGCATTTCCTACGTCTTTTTAAGAAAAGTGTCTTATCATGAAGCTAAACATTATACTTAGACTATAATAACGGCTCTTAAAATGTAGGCAAACTTAAAACGTGAGCTCATTAATTCCTATTAATTGCCCCTTCAGCCTCTTAAAGCTACACCACTTCAGGTGACAGTTAGCCATGGGCTGTGCTACCTAGCTCATGTTAAGGTAACTTCCATCTGCTTCATGGAGATCTGGGGCATTTTTACACATGGAAGTGCCACACCACCTGGCACTGCAATGCATCCAGTTGTATAAGTGGTAAAATGCGCATCAGTGCTGAGAAAATGTTGGCAACATGCTTTTGAACTAAAACACCTTGGAGGTACTTTAGTTCAAAACTGCACTGCTGGCATTTTCAGCGTGCTGACGTGCATTTCACCGCTTATACAACTGTATGTGGTACAGCACAGTTCACCTCAGTTCATGGGCAGAGCAGACTCGATTAATGGAGTCTGCTCTGAAGCGGCAGATCTCTGGCGCGTTGCAGGAAAAAAGTATGTGTATAAATGCCCCAAATGAGCAATGGGTAGCCCTAGCATCCCAGGATGCACCACTCCCCAACACCTCCTACCCAGAGCAGAGATAGAGTCCAGGTGCCCTGGCTCCTAGCCACACCTCTGCTTGCTAGCCCTCTACTGGCAAGTCAGAGCTGTGCAGACAAGAAATTAACCCTTAATGCATGACTGCTCACAGCACATTCTGAATTTAACACTGCTTAATATTCTACACATTTAGTATGCTCTAAACGTAATGCACACCCTTAGCTGACACCGTTGTTTTCCAAAGATGCCAGCTGAAGTAGTTTCAAAATCATTGAAGGTGGGGTTTTCAAGTGCCCAGGGGACATGGCTTCCCTCAGGTGCCTTTCCAATCCTAAATTTACTTATCAATCATTAAAAATGGAAAAGAAAAGAAAAGATCTCAAACAAGTCAGGAGGTTTACTTATTCAGTACAGGAGTTGAATGTAAGCCCATCTTGAACTTGTATCTTGGTTGCTAGGGTGCCTAAATGGAGCTAAATAAAGTTTAAGTCCTGTTCCCAGACAGCCTACACCTCAGGGGAAAAAGAAACCACACACAGCCTGCAAAATTATATTTCTTTATCTGTGTAATTGTGTATCTCTGATTTTGTATCTGTGCCCTTGCTGCTGAAGATTTCACTGTGTTTGGTAGCTATGCCTTTTTCTACATCAAAACAATTAACATCTGTGGCCTTCTGAAATTATTTTCAGCAGATAAAACAATTGTGCCAAGGTCTGGTAACAACCTCTCCACTGTTCCATATCTGAACAAATTACCTTGCATTTTAGATGATTTTATGTACATTTAATCACTAAAGATTAATTAGATGGCATACAGGATCCAGAGAAACACTGAGGAGCTAACTTCAGTTTAAGTGCACATGCAGCTAAACTTGTGGCTTTTTAGAACAATTTTAATTAAAAATACTAGAAAAATCATCCAGCTGAAAACATTAGGAGCTTTGGGATGGGCTTAGCATAGCTAATTAATTGTATATTTAATCAAAGCAGCCGTTGGCTGTAATTAATAATCTATTTTCTTGTCGTAATAAATATAGTAATTCTGTGAAACAGAATATATAATTTACAGAATGTACAGAAGAGTAATGCTGAACAAAGATCATTTCAACTCCAAATGGCAGAAAGAAGGTTGTTTTCCTTTTAAATATGTAAGACTTAAAATCAGTTTTAAATGTCATGTCATAACAGCAATTTATCAAATAGATGCCCCAAATTGCCTTGGATTTTTCTGAGCAGGAGAGAATAATCCAAGAAAGCAAGCAAACAGCATCAAGTTTTAGGCTGATTTTTTCAGCAGACCTTAAAGAGCTAACCATCTAAAGGAACTTTACAGAGCAGCTTTTTAAAATGAATATTGGGCATAGACCTGAAAGATATTGTTGATGCTTTGTTTGTAAGTGGCAGAATAAGACAGCTGGCAAATTTCTACCTCCCACCAACCAGATCAAATACTGGACTTGATCCACACTGCCAGATGAAAACCTCCTTACTAAAGCAGCACAACCCTTTCTGCCTGAAGAGCCAAAGAAATACCCCTCGGTCCACCTGCAGAATGAAAGCCAAGAGCTGCTAGAGCATCAGATATCACTTTCATTTGTATGACACAAATTCCCTACTGGTGCTGTTGTGACATGTTTTTCACATGGTCTTGGATTGAATTATCTTCACCGAGTTACTGTTAAGATGCAAATTCAAGTATTCCTGAATATAAAGCAGATGAGGAAATGTTATATTAATTTAACATGATGCATCTTCCACTCTGGTAAAAATATGTAATAGCCTAATCTAAATAATAGCTTTGCCACTCTGTCTGTTTAGTTAATTTAGAAACTACTGTATTTTATCTGAATTAAAAACACTTCACTTGTTTTTAACAGTAGAAGTATTTCCTCACACTTTATTTTCAGTTAGCACAACAGATTGACTAGAAAACTATCAGCCTCATGTGTTCTCCCAATACAATTTAATTGGCAAACAGATTAGATATTGATTATCTGGTAAACAGATGCTGATGGACACTAGTTTATTGGGAATTATTGTTTAAATGCAAACTGGTGCTTCATTTTATAGCTATCCTGTAAAATGTGGCCATTACAAACTGACTGGAGTAAACCAATAGATAATTGTCCATCATCAAAAAAATAGTAGTGCAGCTGATAAAGTTAGATCTCATAGTGCTACAGGTTCTTGTAAGAACTTCCCAAAGGAAGATCTGACACTTATTACGCTATCATGTTCACTATCATGTTCCATTTTTAATTCAGTCTCCATCTTTTTTTTTGTCTATTTCCCTCCAGTTTAGCATCTGTGAGCCAAATTCTGCTCTAATTCACCCATTATCTTCAGTAGGCCATTCAGATTTTTAACTGAAGGCAGAAACTAGCCTCATAACCAAAGTTACTGTATATTTTCTAGATGCCTTTCCAAATGGTTGCCCAAGGATTACCCTTAGGCCTGATCTTACGATGGGACTTTTCCTTGATGTATGGGTCTGCAATACTAGGCCATATATGAAAGCCAGGGCCTAAAACTCGGTGTCTATTATAGCCATGATCTTCCCTGTTATGATGGTATAATGTTCTGATGTGTGAATTAGAGAGGATAAAGGCCTCACAGGGTGCTTCTACATGTGAAAAGAATGCGACACAATAAACTTTGGGGCATTTTGCATCAGAGTTAACTGCTCCCAGGCACAGCATCTACATGTGTGCCTGGGACAGCAGCACTTTGAGCTGGGGCAGAACAGGCCCAGGCTGACAGCAGACTCAGGGAGTCAGCCCCGAGTTCTGGGTGGCAGTGTTGGGGCTGAATGTAGCATGAAACTGCTGAACATGCAGAGCCATGTGACTGGCAGAAGGCAGGGGTCTGGCCCCGTACTGCCTGAGCTGACCAGGCAAAATTTATGCTCAGGCCACTCCTTACACACGCATTTCGCTACAGTTAATAACTCTGCCATAAGATAATACTGTCCCCAATAGTCCCCAACAGTACTACCTTATGGTGAAGTTAATTAATTTCCTGTGCCCTCATACTGGCACACATGTAGACAGTAATGCTTTGCTGCAGACCTAATTTGTCAATTCCATAGTAAAGCACACGTGTAGATGCACCCACAAGGTCCTTATTCAGATTTCACTCTAATACTTGGTAGTTTTCTATGACAAAACTAGTAACATTTAAGGCCCTTTTTTCCATAAAAAGTCACTGTTTTGTTTGGATACAAAATTGAGTTTTAACCCTGACATTGACTTAATTCAGTTACAAGACTTTTGCCATAGCAAACGGCAAGTCAATCACAACCATCAATTCTGACATCTGTACCCATACCTATGCAGAAATGCTCCTTTTATTTGCTGATACCTTGCTTTTTTTAATTACTCAAGCCAAAGACGCTTGCTGCACAGGAACTTAAGAAGTGCATTACTGGGTCAGAACAATGGTCCATTAGCCCAGTTTTCTGTCTCTGACCATAGCAGGGATGGATCCCTATACAGGGAGAGCATCCAACTGGATATCTTTTGAATGAAAAGTTGGAAACATCTCCAACCATTCTGTTCAATAGCCATTAATAGATCTATAATCCATGAATTTATCGGGTCCCTTTTTGAACCTGGCTATGCTATCTTCCCCTATAATCTCCTGTAGCAATGAATTCCACAAGTCAACTATATGTTGCATAAAAAGTACTCTCTCTTGTTAGTTTTAAACTTATCACCTACTAATTTCAGTGAGTGTCCCCCTAAAATAACAGGGCTTTAAAAACGAACTTGAATGTGAAACAAAAAAAATAATTTACAGATTGGATTGTGTTAATGATGGTCTGACCAGGGACCGTGAATCCTTACCACCATTATCTGGACTAGCTGTTAATTTGTGTCCTTCAAGGGACACAAGTTAACAGCTATGCCAAGTAATGGAGGTAATGTACAACTTCCTCCTTCATCTCAGTTGATCCAATTAAGTTACCCTCTACCTCTCTTACCAGTATTCCCTCCTCCTGTCTCTTTTCCTTTTATATAAAACCCTTTCTTTCTGCCAGTCCTATCATGGCATCTGATTAGGTAGGTTGCTGCCTATGAAAACTCATGCATCTCTAAACCATTTGTCTCTCAGGTGCTACCTGTACCTACCTTCTGCCTCTTCTAACATTAATACAGTCACCATTAAGAAGCTGCTTCCAGCCTTCAGAAATATAATCCTTTGCTTAGTTTTGTCCCATCTCTCCCAACTACATGTCCCTTGTCAAATTTTTGCATTGCATTATGCTAGGAGAAGACTCAAGATACTATAATGTATAAAACAACAAATAGGTTAATTTTATAGCTAAGTAGGCAGCCATGCCATCACACTGTTTTGTGCACCATGAGTTACTAGTATCAGTATCTGCTGGAAATGTATCAAATGAAGTTGAAGTCTGCTGCTGATTACAAGGAGTCATCTTTGCATCTAATAATGCAATTTAAGTATTTTTCTCTACAATACTTCCCTGCACATAGAGTTAAAATATGTTGCAGCAGTAACTAGCCTTCATGCTACAAAAGCATAGTCTTTTCTGCAACCAACACTGGAAACAGAGCCTCTTAAGTTACAAGACTACAAAATATCATACCTCATGCCCCAAAACTGTAACAAAAATTATCTGAAATAAAACAATTTATGTACCATAGTAGCCAGCACCAACTATCAAAAAGGGAAAGGACAAAACAGCGATTTTGCACTGGACTCCACACTGGTGACAGCCTCCTTTAGTGCTTTTTCAATACAACAGTGCTTTTAGATTTCCCTAAATGTTAAATCTTATAAAGACAAGGGTAAAGAGAACCCCCTTTTGTAGTAGAATATTAAGGACGGGTACTGGAAAATAATTAATAATGCCCATCATTTCCACCAATGAATTTTTCACAGCCAGCTGCTGGTATAATATAAGAGTTTGTATACTGCTAATTAGATGATGACAAAGAGGACAGATGCAACTGTTTTAGAACACCAACTGTATAATCACCAATTGTGCACATCACACAGCCAGAAACAAAGAGGAGGAAAAAGTAGGTTCTTCTAGGCACCTCAATTGTAATACTTCACATGCAGAATCCTAACTTAGTCAGAGACAAAAGTTATACCTAATATAATGGGAGATCAGGCAAAGGAGGAAAGAAATAAAATTGGAATCCCTATACCATGGTAAAAATTGTAGATCAATCAGACAGGCACATCTGGCACTAGTGGCTGTTACTGGAAATAGTGACAAAAGTCACAAAAATAAATTAATATTATTCAGCCTTTTATGCTGTACCTATCAACTGTTATTACTTGCCTCTGGAACCCAAAACACAACTTAAAATATCATTAACTCTTCACGTCTATCATATTAAATATGTTTTGAAAGGTCAATGTATCCATGTACACTCCTTCAAGTACTCACAGGGTCCCTGTGGTCTTAGATAATATTGCAAACACGAATTTAAATTATTGTAGTGACCAGGAGCCTGCTATGCTAGGTGCTAATACTAAAGCAGAACAAAAAGATGATCCCTACCCATAGACAAAACAAAAGATGGATACAGATGGAGAGGGAAGTAGAAGGAAATAGTGACTATTTGTGAGTTTAGTCTGAAACATTTTTTTTCAAAGAAAATTAGCAGCCTTTATTGTTTAGCCCCAGTGACCTTGTAACCCAATCCTACACTGCCCACAAAAAGCAAATGAACTGTTGTGGGCTTGCTCCACCCTGCATATCTGGAGGATTTAGAGTCAGAAGCTTAAAAGGGGAAACCACAGCTCAACTGATGACAGAACAGAGCACATTTTCCTGAAGGCAGGTGACCTCTGCTCTTTGGTCCTTTCTCTAAGGCCCAAAACTGAGTGCTCTGGGAGTATTAACACACATTTCTGAATATCTGACTGGGGCTAGTCTTCCAGAGACTTGTTCAAGGAAGAGAATCATACCACAATCATGTTTTAGCTCATTTGTGTTTGGTTTCCCTTTGACAGTTGATAACACCAGAATGGAAGACCACTATATATGCAGCTGGTGAAGTGAGTCTCTCCTATGGTGAGACCTGAGAGCAGATCCACCCAGTATTACAATACTGTCCAAGAATGGTTTTCAGTACAATTATTATTATTATATCTCATAAATATGTGTACATTTTTTTTTATCTTGGACCAAAAGCTGGGCAACTGCAAGGCCTTGTCATACCTCAAACATAACTCACATACCCCAAACAGTCAAATTAGCAGAGATGGGTAAGAGGCTGGCATACCTCTGAGGCACACCTATCATATCTTTGTCTCTGGGGTGGGGGTTAAAAGGAGATAAGGCAGTCTCCTAATATCATCCAAAAAGGCACTGGAGAATGCTATGACTATCTCATATATTAAATACCTGTTATCAATTGATCCCTTATTGGGACCACATGGGAGAGCCCAGGCTGGGCTGCAGCATGTCTAGCTGCCTGCTAGCATCACAGCCTGGTCTTCTGCCTATGAGTGCCATAGATCAGGGTTTCAAGCTAAGGGTCCCTAACACTGCCACAGCCACTAAAACAGAGGCATTAGGCAGGTGTGTGCATTGAGAGGGACAGGAGGGAAAGGAAGATCATGCACACACCCAAGTGTATTTGATGTTGCTCCTACTCTCTTGTTTCTGATTAACAGACCTGGCATTTCAGGAGACTGAAATCTCGGAGAGCAGGGGTGCCAAATTAGTTTGGCCCCCTGGGCTGGATCCAGACTGTGAGATCCCTTGCGGGAAAGATCTGAACCCACCTGCACCAGCAGGGTGAATGCCATTAGATGTTAATGCAGCCATCACTCGCTCCCTGCTGCCAATACACATTTTTGATGGGACTTCCATGGATTTTGGTGGTGGGCCCCACTCCTATTTGCACCTCCAAGTTCTCCACAAGCCAAATGGACCTGACTCTGTGGGGTGTACCTGGGGGCCATGTTTCACACCCCTGCTATAGTAACTTGAGAAAAAAGTTCAGTACAAGCAAAGTTACATTACCAGGAAATTCAGAATTATAGTTGTCCCTTTCAAGGAATTAATTTTTACTTAAGATATATCTTATCCCTCCTCACCCTTTCTGCTCTATGATTGATGACTTTAAAGGTTTTTAGAATACTGTTTTCCATGTAGTGGAGTGACAAGACCAGAGAAAATACTCACAACCCCAGAATGTAGTGCTAGCCTGAGGGCTACTTCCATTATAGCCAAATCCAAAATTACTTCAATGCAGGCCAGGGAAAAAGAAGGGGACAGGTAAATTACTGTATTTACTTGAATCCAAGATGAAGTTCTTCCCCCCGCTCCACCATTCCCCTCCTCTTGATTTGGATTGAAGTACAAGGCTGTGCAGCAGGTGGCTGCTGCAGCTCTGGCTCTGGCCTTGACCTGGACTCAGAGTCAGAGCCACAGTAGCCCCCTGCATCACCTCTTTCCAACCCTCCCACTCCCCGCTTACCCACAGTCACAGCTCCATTCCCAGTCTGGCTAGGGGCATAGAGCATATTGTGGCTTCAGCCACAGCCCAGAAGCAGAAACACCTCCAGCCCCAACTCTAGCTTCAACCTGGGGCCAGGTCCAAAGCTGCTGCCTCCACAAACTCCATTGCGTGGCTGGGTGGAGGCCACAGCCACCATGTGTTCCATGCCCCCTGGAAGGGAGGGTGGAAAGGGAAGGGACCATGGGTGCAAGCACAGGGTATGCAGGCACATACTGTGGGGTGGGCAAGAGGTGGGGTGGAGAGTAGGTGGCAGGTGGAAAGATGCAGGATGGGAAAACGGGTTGGAGACAAGTTGCTTGACTCCTCTTTTGCTTAGACCCTGCCAAAGGTTTCATGTTTTCTCTGCTGCAGTAGTGGGGAAGGGCCACATTTAAGATGACCCTCTAATAATTAGATTCCAAACATGGAACATTATAACAAATTTATAATTATTCCATGTCTATTATCTAATTATTTAGGATTGTCTTAAATTTGAAGTTATTCTGGATTCAGGAAATACAGTATCTGCTTGAGATTTTTGTGGGAAAATTATAGACTTAAGGGCAATTTTTTAAATGAAACCCATCTATTTGACTTTTGATTTTTGACAGGATGTAGCCTTGCTTTTAAGTAATATTTTTTAAAGCTGAAGTCATCCCATCATTTTTAAGAATGCCTTGTTTGCTGTTTCACTGTGGCATATTGACCTCCCCCCAGTGACATTTTCTTTTGTTCTGGCACCATGGGAACAAGCAAAAGAGTAGGCTGAAGCACTTACAATAATCTATATAGTCTAGAGTCAGTAGACATGGTGCGGATGTACCAGAGACTAGCATACCTCTGAGACAGGCCTTCCTGTTATGTAGATTTAGTTATACAATTGGTTTGGTTTTGTTTGTAGAGGAAGTTATCATATTAAATGGTTTCTATTGATTAAAATCAATCAGACAATAAAAAAATTACATGTCATTTTTCTAAGCTTCAGACACTTACAATTTCCTATAAAACAGAAATAAAAAGATTCACTCTGCAATAACTATAAAATCATATTAACCATCTGGACCTGGCTAGTTTGAGGTATTATTGAATCCATTGGTACAAAATGTCATACTACATCACAGGTTGGAGTCCTGAGATAATTAATCCCCTTATTAGCATGCTAGAATTATTTGAGGAAATTTGAGGAATTACTGAGGAATTCTTGGCTGCAATTATCCATGCAAAGGTACTTTCATCTACTTCCCTGGATGATGTCACTCTCATTTTTCTTGTTATGTCTCCAGGGCCATAAAATCTCAGGAGAAAGCATTTTCTTGAGAAATGTCCTCTTTAATTTGGAAATGCAAATGTCTTAGGCAGCTTGGATGAGCAGATGCACTTTGGGATGGTTTGGCACTTTTGGATTCGTATTTGAATGGGACATGTTCATAGAAATATTTTTCATGGTTAGGCAGAATTCCCTTTGAAATAAGAAACAATCTTTTATTACAATACATTATGGATGCTTCCTATTGTTCAGTGGAAGCATGTTTTTCCTCTTGAGTGATCCATTCCCAAAGAGTTCTATGCTAAAGGCAGCACCTGACTATAGAAATGACATGAGTTAATTCATCTCTTTTTATAATGAATGTTGGACCCAAGCCTTTGAAGTAGGTACTCATGGTCTCTGTTCCAGTGTAGAGTAATGCAAGCACAATTAGGTTACATGCTTTTAAAGTAAGAGGAATAGTCAGACTTACTAGAAGTCTACAGTAGCTTGTGTGGTCCCACTAGATGCAATTTTTTTTGTAAACATTACTTTCAAAAGAACTAAAGAATAAAAGGCATTAATCAGCTAAAAGGATATGCAAAATGAACAGAAATATTCACACCAGACACTTTATTCTGTATAGAGTGATAACTGCATAGTTACCTGGCACCAGAAGATACCATAAAGAGTCCACAGGGAACAGTACCATTCAAATTATGTCTCACAATCCAATTAAATAGCTGGCAGAATTCTTAGAGACAATGTGGCCATTGCAAACACGTGTCTTGCCTGGGGACCCACAGAAAACACCGAACTATAATCCTTAGGGCCAACTGGGATGCTTGGCAGAAGATATCTGCCTTATCCTGTTTTCCAGTACTACTGTTGTGCCTCAAAGCACTACATCATGGGTACTCCTGAAGCAGGACGGAACTGTCCAGCACTGACTAAGGAGTCATGTAGGTATGTAAGTGGGCACACTTATGTTCCACATTTATGGGTGTGGACTAGACTGAATTTGCTCCCTCTCACAGACAGATTGAATACATTCAGAATTCAGAGAGGACATAGGCTTTATACAATTAGCAGCACTAACAACAACAAAAAATTCTTAAAGTCTGAAAGGAAACAATACTGGCAGGGTCTGGATCAAAGCCAGCTAATTCTGGTATAAAATGCATTTCTGTACATTATGGAATGAGACCTATTTCCAACCCCTGCACAGCTGGTCCCGCACAGCTGATATATGGTATTTAAGCCACTAAATACACCTGTACCTAATGGTTGTAAACCACAGGGGTGGGCTGTGTGAGTTGCTCCATTCAATAGAATTTAGAAGAATTACAGAAACATGAGGTAGAAGGATAAGAAAAAAAGTAAAAATGACAAGAACACAGCAAGCCATTGTGGGGTGCCAGAACAAAAATGACTACTGTGCCTGCTATTTCAAGCAAAAAATGGGTTCAAACTGAGGAATTCATGCATCTCAGCTCTCAACGTTTAGGAATGTTTGAGTACCTTCATAGGCCTTCTCTAAATTAGACGCGGCAGCATGATCAGTTGTAGCAGATTACAAGGGAAACCCTGTTGAGAGAGACTGAGCTCATTCATTCTTGTTGTGGTCCACTCGCAGGCTCACTTTGCTGCTCAGTTCATTGTTAGATTTCATCTTTTAAAAAGTTATGTGACTTCTATTGGTGGGTAAAACAAGAACAGCAGGATTCATCTCATCTCTCCACAGCACTTTCATCTCCTTAGGCAGCTCTATTACCCACTTTTTCTGAATGGAGAATGGGGGAAAGTTCAACAGCAGACTGACATAATAATGAGGACACAAAATATAGATGAAAAGAATACATGCCCAAATGTCTGATGAAGTGATATTAGCATATAAATGCAATGTATGTACAACAGCAGCCTTTGAATTAAACCACAAAGAACACTGTCTACTTGATTAGTTGTTTATTTTTTTTCTTTTGAGGGGACACATCAGAGCCATGTCTTGATGCTTTAATAAGGAACCCAAAAATCTTTAGCAGAGATAAAAAGGACCTGGAGTTAGATGTTATAATTTATGGCTACAGATTGTGAAGGACTTTTGAAAAGAACCATTAATTGTCAATGTGTAACTACCTTCTGAAGTCACATAGTCAATTTAGTCCTAGTTCTTATAAGATCTGGTAAGATCATTAAAAAAAAGCTTGAGGCTAAGCACTGATAATAGGAGCATTTTAATATTCTTGGTACTTTTACGAAGGAACAGCATACCCTTCATCAATTCTGTGTACTGTGCCTAATATTTCTAGCTGTATTATCCTTTTTCCACCTCATTTGCCATCCAAGAAAGGGAGATATTGTGAACTGCACTCTTTGTCAGACCTTGGGTATGCTAGGAATGGAAGGAAAGCCAAATATTTCATATTTCCTTGCTTTGAGATATCCATCATTCACTGAACTATCCTGGAAATTTTGTATGCTGGTCTACCATGTAAGCTGATTTTCAAAAACACAAAAAAGGAAAAAAAAAATAAAGCAACAGGTACCTTCTCTCCTGCCCATAAATCCTTAGGGGTTTTAGAAGGCAATTTTATTCTTTTTGTTCCACGGAAATTTAGGATTTTGAAACATCAAGGTAAGCTACAACTATATTAGGGTTTTACCTCAGTGGTAAGAGCGAGAGTTTATTTGTGACTTTTGGGCAAGGTCTCACACTGGAGACAAGACAACACTCCCTTCAGGGGAGCTTTTAGATACAAAATGACTACTGTTACACCTTTTCTGGGATTGTATAATGATGTGCTCAAGGGGAAAGGTGTTTTCATGCTCTCTTAGTACTGCATTTTTAGCTGGCCATAGCAAAGACATCGTAGGAGTCTGGGGCATGGGGAAAAAGCTTCCTAACTGTCCATCTTTATAAAGGCCAAACAGAATCTGGGCCTGATTAATGGATTGGCTTATGAATATTACCCTGTAGATAAGCAGGAACAGTGGCAGAGTGGTTAAGCTATCTTCTTGTAGCTCCAGAGATACAAATTTGAATCTTGCCTTGGATTTGTTCTGAAGGTTGCACCCAGAGATCTCAGCTACAAATGAGTATCTAGTTATTTGGGCAGGGATTTGAAAGATAGACAGGTACCATGGTCTGTCAGTCTCGTATGTGCCAGTCATTACAAAAACTAGCATACCTTAACCATGCTAGCCTGAATGGCTGTCAGGTTTGGGAAGAACTTTGACACAAGGGATAAAAACCTGTCCCCATTAAAATCAGTGGGAATTCTGCCACTGATTTCTGTGATATCAGTTAGTCACAGCTCATATGCCATGTGTAGGGTTAATAGCAAATAGTCTAATACGAGTAAAATAATATCATACATTTAGCCAACAGAAGCCAACAGAGGTAATCTAGTCCAAGGCCCTGACTAAGGCAGGATCATCCCTATGCAAACCATCCCATACAAATCCACTGTCTAGCTTTTTAGCAAAACTGCAGTCAACCCTGATGCAACACAAGGCATAAGAGCCTAACCTGCCACGAGTAAAGAAAGGGGACCATGGTGGCCAATGTCCTGTTTCTGTAAAAGTTGTTAATATACACTCAAGAGCTACTAGAAAGAGGGTATAATCTATACCAGGGGTGGCCAACCTGTGGCTCCGGAGCCACATGCGCCTCTTTAGAAGTTAACATGCGTCTCCTTGAATCTTTGCACAAGCACATGTTGACCAGCTGCCATTTGGAAGCTGATCACCGTGTGCTTGTGCAAAGATTCAAGGAGATGCATACTAACTTCTGAAGAGCCGCATGTGGCTCTGGAGCTGCAGGTTGGCCACCCCTGCCCTATACCCTCAACTACAGAGGAAAGCAAAAACCCCCACCCTTCAAACTAATGTTCTTGATCCCAAATATGGTGATTGGTCTGACCCTGAGTGGAAAGGTAAGACACTGTAGCCAGGAACCTCTGGATTTAAGTACCAGCAGGAACATTGGCACACCACAATTAAAATCTCCAGCCTTGGCTGTAGTCAACACTCACTGCCTCTGAAGAAGTCTTAAAAAACTTTCTGACACATGTAGCAGAACAGGTAGAGGTAACAGGGGGAGGGAGGCGGATTCCCTCCCAGCCCCATGTGGCAACCAGCAAAGCCCAGCAACATGGGAATAGCCACAGCAGAACACATACATAGCTATGCCTAGATCACCCCCAACCTGTGCCTGCCCAACCTCTTCTTGAACACCTCCAGTGATGGGGAGTTTACAACTTCCCTAGGCAGTCTGTTCTGCTGCCTCACTCTTATAGCAGTGAAGTAGTTTTTCCTCATTTCATTTCTTAAATAGTTCAGATTTTCACTGGTGTAACAATTTCAGAATGTGGTGTATATGTTTCTATAGGCCACAGGCATTTTTTTTTTAAGAGGCAGCTGCTTTTCAAAGTGACACACAGAAAAAAATTGACAGGAAGCTTCAAAACTGAAAACAGTCTTCTGTTCATAAAGAAGGAAACAATGGCTGAAAAAAAGGTTTAACATTTCAACATTCTCTACAAATTCCCTTGAGGTTGGCCAATTAATTTTTGGTTGCAATATTTTCGGAGAATACAGAACCTGCTTTGTTTACAGCTCATTCTATATTATTCAAACACATTATCATTGTTGACATCACATTAATTAAACAAGCATAGAGACAGATTGTTCTAGCCTTAGAAAACACAGTGAATAAAAGACCCCACAAGAATAGATTTCTCACTCACACATTCTGAACACCAAAACAGAGCTAGAAATATTCCGTTTGTCTCATCAGGTACCAATTTTTCAGCATCTGAGCAGTTTCTGTTTTGATTATGTACAAGTGCACAATAGATATAATTACTATAAGTTACACAAAAATATTTATTAAAAACTGGCATGCTGCTTTCCTGTTTTTTTTTTCTCTACAACATATTGATAAACAGCTTCAGGTTGACTTATTGGATAAGTATCTGAAAGAAAACTTTGTTAAGTTGTAGTGTGACCTCCCTCTGAACAACCTCTCACAGCAACAGTGAAAAGCTCTAAACCAGTGTTCTGCTTCTCTTGCCTTGGGAAATAACATGGGATTTAGAGAACACAAGGGACAAAATCATGACTAAATAATTTTACTGTACATTGAAACCATCCTTTTTAAATGTACAAATTATTAGGACTGGACAAGTTCTCCTATGGCACATAGCCTTCTGTATTCCTTTTCCAATTTCTGGTCCCGTTACACACCAATATGTAGTTATCACTGTTGTCTGAAAAGAGAGACCTTTCTTTGTCTCATGTAGTGTATTAACGATCCTGTTGTTGTTTATTTTTTCATTCAATTTATACATCACTGTTCCCAAAAAAACCCTCAGAGAAGCTTACAATAAGAGAACAAAATGACTTATAAAACTGGGGGAAAAACAACTTAAAAACATGTGGAGTAACAATATAAAGCAGAACTGAACAAGACCCCAGCCTAGCTTAATTTGCTAAATGCTTACCCAAATAGGAAGCTGAAGAATGACTACCAAGAATAACCTCCCATGAGTTTTCATCAAGTGGAGTTAGCACATTGATGGTACTTGCAGGAGATTGCTCTGGGCTGATGGAGTATAAGAAGGAAGGCAGTCCTATAGGTATGTAGGGCCCGAATCTTTTAGGGCCTTATAGGTTAAAACCAGCACCTTGAATTTCACCTGGAAAGCTATTGGGAGCCAGTGCAGACTTGTGATACTGAAGTTATGTACTCCTGGCCACCCAATTCTGTCAAAAGGCACACTACTACAATCTACATCAGCTGATGCTTCTGGATGGTCATAAAAGGCAGCCCCACATAAAGAATATTGCAGTAGTCTAGCCTTGAGGTTACAAAGGCATTAATTATGGTAGCCAGATCTGAATCTGAAAGAGAGGATCATGGTCTTCTCATCAGATGGAGTTGGTGAAACCTGTTTGTAGCCATTGCCACCACCTGAAGATCCACATGTAGCAGAGGATCCAGGATCACCTCAAGGTTGTGAACCTGAATGGCAGGGTCAGGTTGAACTCCATCAATGATAAATGTTCTAATACTCCCAAGGCAAGCAATTTGCCTAGCACCATCGCCTCTGTTTTCTCTAAATGCACTTTCAATTGGCTCACCTGCATCCAGTCCTCACCTGCAGCTGGGAAAGGACTAAGATTGCAGGGCCTACGTCAGATGAGAAAGAAAGGTAGAGCTTTGTCTCATCAGCATAACTGATGGTATCTTACTCCAGATATCTGCACAGTCTTGCCCACTGGCTTCACATACAGATTGAATAGGAAGGGCAGCAAAATGGAACGCATGGGGACCTCACAAATAAAGTCCTGAAGGGATGATAAGCAACTACCATTTGGAATCTTCCTGGTGGGAAAGAGCGGAACGAATTT
>NW_005841847.1:1483898-1539313 GCF_000455745.1 Alligator sinensis | reverse complement strand
GTGCAGCAGGGCATAATTTCCCCTATCTGTCTCCAGGTGAAGAGCATTGACTAAGGCCATGAGCACAGTCTCTGTGCTGTAGTCAGGACAAAATCCAGACTGACAAGGTTTCAGGAATCTGATGGTATCCAGATGCTCTTAGAGCTGTCAGGCAACCACCTGTTCAATAACCAAAAAGGGGAGGTTGGAGACAGGGAGACTGACTAGAGAGTCATCAAGCAATGATTTCTTGAGTAAGGGCTAGACAGTCAAAGATTGTTAATGGACTAGCATATTTTGAAAGCATTTATCATTAGTCAAAAGCATACTTCTTTCTGGCTTACCCTCCTGTCATCCTTCACTACTCCATTGCATCTAGAACACTGCTACAAAAGTGTCACCTCTCCCCAGTGCTCTTAATTATCATCTCTCCTATATTAGCGTCAGGCTTCACAAATTTCCCTCAAGGTTCTCCATAATTCTGCTGTTGCTTACACTTCTGTTCCCTTTTTCTTCTTTTGACAGGTCTTCCTCTTCCCCTTCATATCTTCAATTAACATTGTTTCCTTCTTCCCTTCTGACGTTATTTACTACCCATAAAACTTTCTCCAATAGTGTCTCCACATCTGGCTTGCACATTGGGCTTGCTGGAATAAACTGTAAGTTCCCTGGGATGGTGTTACTGTGCCTTCTAGCTGTGCCATAGTAAAAATTGACATTTTAACATGTATAATGTATATTTTAACATTTATAATTCAGTGCTGCTACAATAAAAACTAATATTGAAACCTGGTTTTGTTTATTATAGGTGACTCTGGACAGCTGGGTAAAGACATACATTCATGAATATGATCTTACATTGTGAAGATTTGTCAGCCTTTTCTTGGTTATTACTCTTTCAATATGGAGAGATAACACATCCTTTAGAGGACTCCTGTGAGAAGTAAACTTGGAATATGTTTTTTAAAATATTCTTGGTGGCAAGAAGCATCTTTTTATTTTGTGTTGGAATAGTGCCTTGCACTGTTGGTCCCTAGACCATGATGGAAGCTTCTACATACTACCCCAGTATAAATGCTATGATGATAAAAATAAAAAGATGGTATTTTAGGTACCAAGTAGGCTTCTTAAAGAAATAGCTGCAGGAAATGAGGCAACATGTCTTAAATGAACCCTGTGGATCTTGTATACTATATTAAACCATATAAATCTATTTTTGTCTGTTAGGAGGTAAAATTCACCCTGTTTACACAATATTGTAGATATCACTGTGCTCAGTATCACAGGGAAGAAAGTACTGGTACTTCTATGTAAACAGTGCTTATCAGAGCTGTATTTGCACATCCCTGTTAGGAACCTGTTGTAAAGCCACAGATACTTATTGGAACAGTCTGCACTTTATGTTACTTGAATTATTGATCAAATACAAACAGATCACTAACAACTATGAATCCTTAAATCCCTATACTAATAAATCAGGAAAACAAATAAAGCACTATTAGAGTGAATACATACTCTTTTTGCTCTCTTTTCTCTACAACCACTATCGAAAGTATTGAACTAACTCATTAATGCTAACACTACCTACTAAAGTAGAAAAGACATTTAGAGAGAAAAGAGTGCTTCCCTGGATATTGGTTCCACCACCAACTGTCACTACTCAAGGGTGTGATTTGATTTGTGTGTGCTTCGGCACTGCTAAATTATTTCCCGCAACTCGGAGCTTTCTTTGCAGGTAACCGTATAAGAGGCTTGAGTGGTTTCCGCCCAAGTTGGAGAACTCCGAGGAGAACCCCACAAGGGAGGACTCCACAACCATCTAGTGGAGGATGAGGACTTCACGTCTCGTGAAGAACTCTAAGCGCTGCGGAGCCTAACGGACCCAGCGTGTACCTTAAGAAGGCTATAGGGGTCTGATCAACCTCTGGCCTCTCCCCGTCGCCGAGCGATCTCTCGACGAACCCCTTCCCTGCGCGCAAGTTCCACGGAGCCTAGCAAACTTTGTGTGAGTGTATCCAGAGCTCTTCTCCGAGTTGTTTTCTTCGGTTGACACGACAGGCTCACGGTTTTAGAGCCTTCAGCCGGATTGGGCTAGAGTTCGCGAGGAAGGAACTCTTGTCCGCTCTTCTTTCCTATCTGTAACTGCAACTCAAGCAAGTTTTCCTGCCTGCACCGCGACCATCTACAGTGTAAGTAAAATAATCTTTAATCAACCGCTATGCGTCCGTGCCTAATTCTAGTCCGCTGGCCTGCATTCCCCGACCCACGTGCCAGGGCTGCTGGCCACAGCCCGCCACGCGCCCCCGAGGGCCTCGGACCGCTCCCGGCCCGCACACCAACAAGAAGTTTATTCTCCATAATGTATGTTACCACAAAGCAGCCCAGCATAATAAGTGAAGAACTAACAGACTGTCTTTTTCTTTCATTTCAAATTAGTTTATTCCACCTCTTTCACAAGATTAATTTACTAACACTATGAAAATGCACAATGCTTGCTGAAAAATGTAATGAAGTCATCCAAAAATGTGCATGATCAACAAAGCTAGACAAATATTTAAGTGATTCTCTACAGCTGGTAAGATAACCATTAAAGAAGAACTGACACTCCAAAACTTTGGCAAAACTTTCTGTGTAGAGCCAAATATGGAAGTCTCACAAATATGTTCTGTATTCTGTTGCTATGCCGTTATAGTGTAGTAATACACTCATTATTAAGGAAGAAATTACATCCTCACAGGCATTCTTAGCTTCAAAGGGCTCCATGTCTACATTTATTAGCAAAGAGAACTTGCTTCAGCAGCTGCTTGAGTCATGCCGATGGAGAGGAGGACATGTTCTCTATCTCCAGAAGACCTGTTGGACGGCAGGTACAAGTTATCCTTTATCCTTGTACCTCAAGGATAAAAGATGAATGTAATAGTCTCTCCACGCTAGGGATATCCTGAGGGGAACTTCTCCCCAAATTAAAAACTAAGACTAGCATGGCTGATTGGCACAAGGGGATTTTATTCACTGAAATCTTAAATACAAACTTTGAAGTGAATCTACAAGGATGACTCATTTTTAATCCCTCACAAATCAGTTCATGTTTCAGTTTGTGAATAGCAGCATAAGCCAAATCTATCAGGATTCACAGATCTCTAATTTTTGCAAAAATGTGATGTTGGTTGCTTAGATACCCTCTTAGCATTTACATACTTTTTATTATTATGCTGCTTTATCCAGACTGTATCCCAGGCACTGAGCACTTTATATGCAGTTTTACCCAACACAGAAAAAAATCACAGTAACATACTCTCTAGTGACTGTGATTTTTCAAGTATGTGACAGCGTAGATCCTGCTACGGGGGCACATGCACTCTGTGTGTGACGTTACATTTTATTTAACAGCAATGCCCACTGCGTCACACACATCTTTATACTATAGGATGTATAAGGCAGTTGGCAATTGAGCTTTAGGAGTATCCCTGAAAGCATGAAGATCAGATTTCTTCACCAAGCAGGTTGAAAAAACACTGATTTAGAGTCTCTGAAGAGAGCAGCACATTGTATTCTGTCTTGTTGCCATGGATGGTGAAAGAACTGACAGAGAAACAGATGTCTGCAAGAGAGCATGTGAAGTTAGAGGCTGTATATGTAGTCTTGAGGGAAAAAAGCATTCAAAAATATAGAATCTCACATGAGTGGCCGAGTGAAATTAACCCTGACATATATTCAAAGAAATTAAAATAACTATTATTCTAGTTATTCATGATTTGTTTTGCTGTAGTGCCTGGAGATCTAAATGGACTGGGAGCTCACAGTGCTAGGTACTGTTCTAATACCATGGTTTTCAGCCTTTTTAGGCTCGAGGCACCCCATGTTAGACTCAAGGCTGCTCTTGGGAAAAATAACAAAGCAAATATTCTGTTGCAAAGAACTCAGAAAGATCACAACAGGTCAGAATATTTTTAACACCATGGATTCCTATTTGAAATCTCTGGGTTTATCTTGTGAATCATGTTTATACATCTAACAGTGCTAACATTGCATGGCAGTCTGTGGCACCCTTGAAAGGACCTCAAGGCACCCTAGGATGAGGTGGCACCCTGGTTGAGAATCACTGTTTTAGTACATTAAAAAAAAGAGTGCCCAAAAGAGTTTGCCATAAAAATGCAAGACAGGAAACAGCGAGGGGATAATCATTGCTTAATCATTGTATTATCTATGTCCCCCATCTGATGTTCTGACTATTTCTGTTACTTTACAAGTCCATTCATAACATCTGATGCCTTGAGTAGTTTGTAGCCTATGAAGGTCATGCCTCTCAGAGTCAATTGATAAGATGACTCTCCTTGCCCTGCCTTCTACTTTTGTTGTTACAGAATTCTATTTGACACCACAACCAGTTCTGCTGTAACAAAACATGTTGCCACAGAGAGAATTATAAATGTATTAATACAATAAGAGGCAAAAGCAGTTGTATCCTTAATGAAGCTGAATCCTATTTTAAGCAACTGTCCCTTGTTACCTTACTTAACCAAATCTAAGGCAATTCTGAATGTAAGATGACCCCCGAATAATTCAATTCCAACACGGAAAATTTATAAATTTATTATAATTCCTAATGCGACAGAATAATGGGTAGTATGACAGGAGATCAGTCCAGCTAGACAGGCTAGAGCTCTTCAAGGAGCTGAAACTCAAAGTGAAATCTTATAGAAACTGGAAACTTGGTCACAGTACTAGGGAGGAGTGTAAGAGTATCATATTGCATGAGTGTACAGGGAGAAAATTAGGAAGGCCAAGGCACTATTTGAGAGACAGCTGGCAAGGGACATAAAAGGCAATAAAAAGGGATTCTATAGGTATGTCAAATGTATGAGGAAGACCAGAGATTCCACAGGTCCATTAAGGAGTATGGAAGGCAATCTGGTCACAGACAATGCAGCAAAGGCTAAAGTATTTAATGTCTTTTTTACTTCAGTTTTCACAAATAGGTTGACAAGTCCAGTTGGCACCAGAGATAGAGAAGGAGACAAACAACCTAGTGTCATGACAGAATAGGTTAGTGATTAAAGAAGCTAGATGCTTTCAAGTAGGCAGAGTTGGATGGGATACACCCATGCAGAAAATAGCTGGGGTAATTTCTAGGGGTCTACCTAAATCATGGGGCGACTTACCAATTTTCACGGGTTGATTGTGGCATAAAGTTTTAATTCAGTGGTCATTTCACAGTGGTCTGCCCCTCAGCACTTATTGGCAGAGAGGACCCAGAGGGAGGAGGGACAAGGAGGCAGCCACCATAGTGATTAACTGGCTGCCCTTCATCTGGCCCTGCTCCTCAGTGTTGATTGGTAGAAAAGCCAGGGGGGTGGGGGGGAGGGGGGAGGGATAAAAGGGCAGCTGCCATCTTGTCTGCTGTCATTTGTGCCACCCTGCCACTGGCAGCTAGCACTGGGGAGCAAGTGAGTAACCCTTAATGGTTCAATGTCTATTTGGAAGGAGGTATCACACGGCATTCCACAGGAGTCTGTCCTGGCTGCAGCATTGTTCAATATCTTCATTAATGATTTGGTTACTTGGATCAAGTGTATGCTTAACAAATTTGTGGGTGACACCAAGTTGAGTGAACTTACAGACACACTGGAATGACCTGTACACACTGGAGAAATGGTCCACAATCAACTAGATGAGACTGAACAGGGACTTAAAAGTGCAAAGTCCTGCACTTGGGACAGAATAACTACATGCACAAACATAGGCTGGGAAATGACTGCAGAGAAGGACCTGGGAGTAATGATGGGCTATAAGATGAATATAAGCCAACACTGTGCTCTTGTTGCAAAAACAGTCAAGAGCATACTGGGTTGTATTAACAGGAGTGTCACTTGCAAAACAAGAGAAACGATTCTTATGCTCTACTCAGCACTGGTGATGATCACCTGGAATACTGTGTCCAGTTTTAGGACCTACACTTCAAAAAAGGACATGGACAGTTTCAAAAGGGTCTAATTCAGAACAACAAATATTATGAGGGCCCTGGGAGACGAAACATATGAGAAAACACTGAAAAACTAGGGTTATTTACTCTGGAGAAGAGAAGATTGAGGGGTATTTGATAACAGTCTTCAAATACCTAAAGGATGATTATAAAGAGGATAGAGATGGGCTTTTCACTATGGCTACAGGGGACAGGACTAAGAGCAGTGGCCTCAAGCTGCAGCAGGGTAAATTTAGGTTGGAGATTAAGGCAACTTTCTGACTTTGAGGGTGGTCAGGAACTGGAACAAGTGACATAGATTTGTGATGAAGCTCCATGCTTGGAAGCCTTCCAAAGCAGGTTGATAGACACTTGGCTGAGATGGTTTAGTCAGAGATGTTCCTGCCTTGAGCAGGGGACTGAACTGAATGACCTTATGAGGTCCCTTCCATCCTTACTTTCCTATGGTCTTAAATTTTTACCTCCCTCACCATTGCAATGGGGCAGGTGGTGGTGAGGCATGTGGCAGGAGAGTCAAGGAACATGCACCTTACCTCTTGCCACCTGTCACCCCCACCACTTGCTCCCCTGCCTGCTTGCCACCCCTGTGGTGCCTGCACAACATATACCTACCCCCGTGGTGTCAGTACCCACTTCCACCTGCACCTTTATGCTTGCACCCTTCCCACCTTCTTCCCCCTGCACATTTCCTGACCCTGCTTGGCTCCTCTGCCACTTGCCTTCCCCTGCTACCTGGTCCCTGTATCCCCTCCTACCTGCCCTTCCCTATAGTGCCTGCACCCCAGGCAACTGCCCCTCCCTCCTCTTACCTTCCTTTTGCAGCTCTAGCTCCTGCTGGGGCCCCACTCCAGCCTGGGGCAGGGAGCACAGAGCATGTGCTATTTCTGCCCCCAGAGCTGCAGCCACTGATGCATGGTCAGACTGGGGCTAGAAGCAGTATGTGATCAGTGTTCCCGGCCCACAGCTGACGTAGGACCCCAGCAAGGGTCAGAGATGTGAGGGGAAGGTAAGTGGCAGTGGGGGGCAAAGTTGGGGGGAACAGAGACTGCAGGGGGAAGGAGCAGCAGCTACAATTCCAACCTCATACCTGAGGTGGAGGTTCAAGCTGCCATCTTGTACTTGAATCGAAGATAAGGGGATTCCCCACCCCCCCCATGTTCAGTGGGGGTAACTTGTCTTTGATTTGAGCAGATACGGTATTTAACTAGGGAAAGGGGAAAACAAAAAATATATGTGCATGTCAAACAAATGGAAAATGGAGGCTCTGAACATGGTGCAAGACTCAACCATTTTTGTGGAGAACCTCTCTTTCACAGTGGCTCAAGTCCAAAAATGTTTCAGTAATCCCCAAATGAACTTATTATCATGTCAGTTTCCAGTCCTTTTGCAAAGAGGGTAAATTATTCACCATTACATATTTACTGTTACCACAAATGAATAAATGTGATAAAACAAGGGTATGTATCTGATTTCTGGCCATTCTTTTGTTTGCAGCACTTGTATAGAAAAATCTTATTTAAAAAAAAATGAGGCTTTAGATGAAACATCAGATGGTTTTATAGCAGACGGTTTCAGAAAAATGCAGGTGTTAGAGAAGAGAAAAAAGTATGACATAGTTTAGAATTATGCACAGTATATTTAGGGACTGATTCTCCTATTATTCACACTGCTTTTACGCCTATGTAACTCCACTATAATTCTATCGAATTACATTAGCACAACCATGAGGAAAAACAGTTCCCTGGCAAGAGTTAGATTCACTGAATGTGAAATTATACCGCCTGCACCATCTAATTACCTGGCAAAACAGGAAAGATTCACCTACCATCAGGGAGGAAATAGTGGCACCCCTGCTCTCCCCATGAAATCTTCTGCTAGGGGAATAGGATAAGGAAGTAAGCAGCTTTAAGTCAGGGCATCAGTGGAGTCCAGGAAGCACAGGCTGCTGAGGAGATGTATGCAATCACTGCACCCTCCAGGCTCCCACTTTCCTTGTTCATCTCAACCTCTATAGCACAGGCTCTTTGAGCTGCTACGGTTTAGGAGTTCTGGTAACTTTCTGACTCTAAACTTCTTTTCCATGTGAACTTACCATGATGAGGAGGCTCTGCCTGAGGTGAGGCCAGCAAAAGCTGCATTTGGCACAAGGAATGTAACGAATAGTTTATTTTAACCCAGAGGCACACTCCACTTCTCCCAGACTACTTCAATGTACTCTCATTATCAAAATATAGGCCGCAATATTATGCCATGCTCACTGTGCATCAGACAACAACAGAAAGGATCAACAACTTACCAGCCTGCCAAGGATTTAAAGGACAATAAAATATTCCTTACCTGAAAAACATAACAGGAAGCAAAAGCTTAATATTTTCCCATCAGAATAATGCGGTATAATGAATTTTGATAATTGCTGATGCTTAAATAGCACACAAACTTAATGCTCTCAAAATATTTTGAACCTTTACAGTACTTTGCTAATTTATTGTTCTGTGAAATGTCTGAACCACAGGAGAACATGTACAGAGGATATCTGCATGCAAGGGATTCTGCTCACCATTCAGCCTATGCCCAGACCAAGAATACAGAGAAGAAACTTGTGACCCCAGGACTCTCTAATATTAACATTTTCAAACTTTCTTCCTTTTTATTCCATTTTCAACATATATGTGCCAACTTTTCTTGTAGACAATTTCACCTTCAATTCTGCTGAGGATCTGTCCACTAATGACCATAATGAAACATGCTTTGTGTGAGAGCCTGTTCATTTATTTTCATTCCCGTGAGTGCCTTCAGAGACCAGTGTTGCAATCACGGCTACTTACTATTTAATTCCCAGCCAAATTTATGGCAAAATTGAAAAATGAATGCAGGCTGCTTGATGCAGGATGCTTTTGTGTGAAGTGTCCTCATGGAATCATTATACTTGCATTAATCTTTAATCTGCAATTAAACAATCAGTTCTATGTAAAAGATAGCTGCTAACAGATCTCTGAATGTGTATTAGCCAATATATCTTATGGGCATGTGTACATGTGTACTGTGGATAGAATAGGGGGGGCGGGGGGGGGAGTTGGCTATTAGCATCAAATCCATCACTGGACCCCAGGTCAGGAAAAGGTTATACAGAGGAAGAAAAACCTACTATTGTACTGAATGACTTCAATGCATTCCCAGAACTCAGGATTTTTTCTCCACTGGGTGAAAGGCACACGGTAAAATGGAAAGAAAAAACAGGGGTGGGGGACTCAGGAAGGGGAATACAATGGATTAAGGCATGGTTTAGCTGATAAATCTGTCTTGGCAGAAAATGCAACCTGCTTTGAATCAGTTTTTTTCCAATTAAGAGCCCTGCTTCCAGCTCCGGCAGATGCTTAATTGAAGACTGAGGCTGCCAGGCAGGCACCAGCGCCACAATAATTAACAGGTATTTTGAATCCATTAAGGTGCTCCTGCTTGTCTATTTCCTTGTTATATACCCTTCTCAAAAACAAGTATCAAATAGACCTTCTTCCTCATGAAGGTGAATACATCTAGTTGGGAGAAGAGTGTCTGAATGCTGAACAACTCTACTCTGTTCTGGCATTATTACATTAGCACCCAAGGTATTTTATTCAGTGGGGGACATAATGGATCGTCCTGTCTAGTGTCAGTGTAACATTAGAGTGGTACCAAATGGCTACCACAATAGGTAAGCAGAAGGGCATCTGTTTCAGATTTGACTAAAATTGTGTAATTAGATCTCGGTGAAAGATATGTTTGCTCATATGTAGTTTTATCTAATTGCTCTTGGCTTGATCCAAGAAAGGAACCATCCCTCAGAAATCAGTTGTAATTGTTCATAACAGAAACTTGGGTACTACCTTAAGGATTCTGCACCTGTGCAGAATATTCAACAGTGATATAAGCTAGTGTCAATAATCTAGGTTTTTAATTACAAAGACAAGGGAACAAAACTATGATTACTCCTTTATTACAAGAGGCGCACTTTTAGTAAAATGTAGTGTTAGCAAGCTGCAGAATATTTTAGCAAAGAACATAACTAGATTCATGTAAAAAGGTGATAGACATTTTTGTTTTAGGAAGGTCCCTATAAAATTTCACTATCAGGACATTCAATGCAACACAGAATTCACTATAATATACCACTTATGGTTTACACGTTAAGCAATCTAGACAAACATACACTAATTGAGGACAAGGAAGTAAAAAGGCTTGTATTGATTGCAAGTGCTGAAGCACTAGAAAACTGATTAAATATATATTGTTAAGGAGTTAATACATGATTTAACTCTCCCATGCTATGCTCTGTGTACATTCAGGGCTAAGACAGCTAAATGGCAATCCAATGCTTTAATCTTCTATTATTTTCAAAGGGCTAATCTGACATACAATTAGAATGTGGTATTATCTGTGAATTGCAACTCTAGCATTTTCACTAATACAAGTGTTCTTTGAATGAAGAACACCATAAACAGAAGGCAGAGGCATCACACCCTCTAAAACTGGGATGGTCAACCTGCGGAATGGGTAACAGTGACACAGGTATCTGTGTGAGTGGCACGCATATCAAGAAGGGACAGAGCACAGTAGGAGACAGGGGAGGAAACAGAAAGCAGAGCAGCAAATTAGACAGAGGAAAAGGACTGGAGTGGCACTCAGGGAGGGTGTGGGGCTAATTGGTATAATGCCTCCCAAAAAGACAATTTGGAGATTTTCAGAAAAGTCAAAAATATAGAGCTCAGGGAGAGGTCTATACCACCACTCTGTTACTGCCAAAAGGGACCCAATATGCTCTGTCTATTTGCCCTTGTTTGAATACACCAAAAGCCAAAATGAGGCAATGAGGCATGTTGTCCAGAACATAGGCCCTCTATGGTCACCCTTCGACTTTCTGTTTCTGCTGTGCTTGTAAGTGGCTGTGTGGTGAGTCTATGGAACAACTTCCTTTTGGGGTTTGCATGAAGGTGGGAACAGTAGGCTGGGCAGGGTATTCTCACAACTAATCTTCCCCAGAAGGATGTGTTGATATATCCCCCAAGCCCAGAGCCTCCCAGCATTCTCTACTGGAATGATTCCTTAGAAGCAGTGATGGAAACATAAAAGTTCAAATGATAATTCTACACAGTTATAAAAGTGTTACCTTTCTTTTATTTAATTTTTTTAATTAAGGAATGGACATCTTGACCTATATTATATATCTATATATAAAATCAGAATGATGACAACTGATAGGCAAGATCAAACTCTGCATTCCCTGAACCAATCTATACTTAGCCTGTCTGACATACTCAACACAGAAATTAACTGAAGAAGCTGAGAAGCTCTAGGGTACTTACATGGTTTAAATGTCTTGATTTATCTGTTTCCATATATTGGCCAGAGGAATTACTCTACTCTCCGAACCAGTACAAAAAGACTATACAATAGCAGAAATGTACATCTATAGAGCTGTTATCCATTCCTTTCCTATTCCAAAGGTTTAGGCTGGGTTAATAAAATGGCAAGATGTGACAGAACAGAAATAAAATACCCTGTAACAAGAGTTTAAGAACTTAAACAACAGAATTCCTAGGCTACAAACAGATGTTGCATTTGTCCCAAAATAAAGAATTTTATTCCAGGAAAAAGTGTAATTGTTCAGACGTCCATGTTCACCATCCTGGGATAAAGCCTAAAAAAGTTCACAGGATAAAAAGTACTACCAGTTTATTCCAGGATATCGCAAAAAGCACCTGAACTCTGGGAGTGGACCATTGAATCAATGGCAGAAAAGTGGCAGAGCTTTCAGTTGCTCGCTAAACCCTGATTAAAACGAAGTATGTAAATGCCAAACTCAGGATATTCTTCTTCTAGGACAAACAAAGGCAAAACTTGTCCAGGGATAAATGCAATAACTGTTCCTAGCTGTACGGCAGGGCTGGGCAAAATATGGACCATGGGCCAATTCCAGCCCATCAAGTGATTCTATCTGAGCCATGGCAACTCCCTTGGCCCCACCCAGCCCAGGCAGAAGTAGCCCAGGCCCTGGCGTTTGTGGCCAGTCCCATCACCCCTGGATGCTCAGTGGGACAAGGGTGGTGCAGCTGACAAATTCAGCTTCCCGGCAGCCCTGGCAGTGGTGGCTCCTTCCAGCTATCACTACTGGTGTCACCATCACTGTCAGACCTGGCCCTGCTACCTGGGAGCCCTGGTCTATCCACCCAACAGCCTCTGCCAGGTGCTCTGGATGGAGCAGGCGGGCTGGGTCTCTGTGGTGACTGGCCTGGGATCCCTGTGGGCAGGGCATGCTTGGCCAGGCAGATGGATTGGGGCTGTGGGCGGGTGCAGCAGCATCCGGGAGTGAGACTGGCAGGCAGGGCTCGGGCTGGGATCATAGCAGGGTGACAGCATGGGGTTGGGGACCAGGGCAGAGCCACCATCCACTCTCTGTACTCTCCTGCCCATGGAACTGGCACCCATCGTTGGGCTCTGCCCCAGCCTCAGCCCCGTCTTCCCATCACACTTCCCACCTACCTGCAACCTCATTCCATCTGCTCAGACAAGCATACCTTGCCCATGGGGGTCCCAAGCCAGTCTCCTGGCTCCCAGGCCAGCGATGGGTACAGGGTGGACAGGTCCAGGCCAGATTTGTCAATTGTCATTCCCCCTTCCCCCCACAACCAGTTCAGCATCCACCCCTGCTGTGCCAGGACCAGGTCAGCAGCCCCCTGGCCTGCAACAGCTTACCAAAACTCTCTAAGTGGCTCTCCAACCCAAATCATTGCCGACCTCTGCTCTAGAGTCAACAAGGAAATACAAATTTGCATTTGCTGACCATGATATTCATCCCAGACTTCATGGCTGTGACACCCTACCATTGTCTTATGTGTATAAGTAAACCCAAAGAATTTTTAATGAATTCTACCATTACTATTTGGATTATAACCAAAGTCACTGGTAAAACAATTGGCTGAGTTGCCCCTATGGTTACAAGCTAATCACCCAACAACAAGCTGCTTATGGTTCAGTGACTGGATGCCAGTGTGAGATAAGTGGGGGTCTGTGGTACTCTAGCAGCACAAAGGAGACAACCAGGTGTCATAGTTGCACAGCCAGAAATTCCTTATATAAAACGAGATGCTATCTTTAGTGGTTAGGAGCTCTATCCTAGCTATAGCTTTCCCGACCCAGGTACAGCATGAGTTACTGGGTGAGCTGGGAGAGGGATGTGGTGGAGCTGGAGAACACTGCACTCCATAAAACAGAAGTCCATACACTCTTACTTATGCTGTGAGCAATTCTCTTCCCCAAATAATGTTGCATGTCACATGTACCCACTGAAGTCAGTGGAGTATACTATTCTTATAGTAGTACTTTCACAATAAACCATACTAGTAAAAGCATTTGCCTGATAGGGCCCTAACGGCACTGGGGTTTTCCTGAAAGTCTAACATTTGGTATATGGAGTTTCCAGCCACTGAAGAGACTTAATGGACTGAAAAATTAAATTAGACGGACACAGATCTCTGGTGTGGCTATATCAGAGAAGTGCTTGTTTGCTGCATTCACTGAAAATATATTTGATATTTAATAATTATATTGTGGCAATGTTCACAGACCAGAGTTTGAAACAGGAGCATGGTAAACCCTTGTAAACACACAAAAGATAGATCAGGTAGGTATAATGTGCAGACAAAGGTAGCATAACTCTGAGATGACAGGGAAAATTTTAGTATTCTAAGAGGCAATCACAGCACACCCATCCAAATACTCTCAAAGAGCTTTTCTTGCATCTGCTTTCCTTATCACATTCCTGTTTTTATTTATATAAGATTATATAAAAATAAGTGTTTTGAAGTTTTAAAAAATCCTTATTTTGTGATATAGTAAATGGAACTGAGGAAAAGTGCAGGATGATAGGTGGACATTTTGCTTATCTTTGGGTCTCCCTCAATATTACTGAAATATTCATGTATGTTCACCTCTCAGATTAGGAAGCAAAGCTTTATATGCCGAGGCATGCTGCATATCCTTAAGCAGTAATGTAATTTCTCTGTGAGTACTCTACTACTTTGGCAGTGTCAAATTTAAACCAAAATGTGTACTACTTCACATCTGTAAATCATATTATGCTTTCTTCTCTGTAAGCCTATCAAGAGAGAGCAGTGGTGAGTGGTCATTCAGGTTACAATTTGTGCTTCATCTACTACTCAGCAGGCTACATAACTTTAACTAGGAAACTGCATGGATGAGAGACAACATACTTTGCCAGAAAGTTTAAAATGTACACAACTGAAAGATGACTAGGAGCCAATAAATGACAGATAAAAACTCTGTTTGCAACTCAGAGTACTTATACATCTATTAATAAATGTGTCCTTTTTCTACTATGACATCAACAATACAGTAATCTACCAATGGAAAGTCACACAGAGGTTAGAAGAAAACTCCAAGTAGTTATCCACCTTGGGAGCTAACAAAAATGTTTTATTTGCAAAATATATATTAGCTAAGTTATGAATTAATAAAATAAGGCCAATTTCAGTAAAGCATTTATACATACATGTAACTTTAAGTACTGAAGCAGTCCCAGTGAAATCAATGAGTTACAGAAATAGAAAGAAGTGATATGTTGATGACTATATTAGTTTTTATATAGAACCTTACAGTTATATAATTATTTGCATTATGATAGTAGCAGGAAGCCATTTAGGGAAGACAGTGACCCCCTTCACATAAAAACTTCCTTAGACTTTGTTTCCAGAACCTCAAGTCTCATTAGCTAAATTATTTAATGATGTACATGATTACAATACAAAACAGTGGAATTTTTCCACCTCTTATAGAAGGCAAAATATTTTACTGTTGAACACAACTTAAATATTATGTTCAAAAGTATACACTTAATTTACTATGAATTGGGACACACTATAGGTTTCCGATGTCACAGAGCATAAAATATAGCAGGTCTTCTAACTAATGGCAATTTAAAGTTTAGCTTCTCAAATTCTAGAAACAATTAACTGACATGATATTGACTGTGAAGAATTCAACATCTCAGAGAAAGAAATGCTTTGCAAGTTACAAAGTGCCTTTATTTTATAAAAATCAGAGTTTTCTATCATACTGTTTAACCAAAATGCGTTTGTGCTAGTGAAATAACTTTTCTGTGAGTAATACAAATTCAAAGGGCTGCTGGTGGAATCACAACAGGTCAGGTCCATAACCTTTTCTACTGGGATAAGCAATGCTGTAACAGTGACCACGAGATGATTGAGTTCAGGACCCTGAGGAAAAGACGGACGGAGAGTAGCAGAGTAAGGACCCTGGACTTCAGAAAAGCAGGCTTTAACTCACTCAGGGAATTCATGGGCAGGATCCCCTGGGAAGACAGCCTGAGGGGAAGAGAAAGGAGCTAGACTGTTCTCAGTGGTGGCAGATGACAAAACAATGAGCAATGGTCTCAAGTTGCAGCAAGGGAAGTTTAGGGTAGAAATTAGGAAGAATTTTCTCACGAGGAGGGTAGTAAAACACTGGAACAGGTTACCCAGAGAGGTTGCGGGAGCTCCATCCTTGGAGGTTTTCAAAACCCAGCTAGACAAAGCCTTGGCTGGGATGATCTAATTGGGGACAGTCCTGCTTTGAGCAGGGGGTTGGACTAGATGACCTCCTGAGGTCCCTTCCAACTCTAACTTTCTATGATTCTATGTTGTCCTGATCAGTTATTTTTGTAGCCTTTTGCTATTCTAATGTGATATACTATACAGATATATAGGATCAATAAGGATTTGGGGCATACAGGTATATGACAGTGGTGCACTTTGAAATAAAACACGTTCGATGTGCTTTAGTTTATAGCACCCTGCTGCCATTTTCTCAGCATGGGGATGCGCTGCACCATAGACAAACGTGATGTGTGGGCACTTCTAATTAGTGTGGCTTGCTAATTAAAAGCACCCGGTGCTGCGTCAGGAGTACATGTAAAAATGCCCATAAATGTTATGACATATTTTGCTTGACTGCAGAAACAACACATAAATCAGTGGGGACCAACATTTTTGGCAGATATGCCATAAGGTAAGCTCCTCCCTCTCCCCAAGTGTTGCTCTGATCCTTTTTCCCTGAACAATCCATTGCTCTGCTCTCTTCTCCCCTCCCTGCCCTATCTGCCACTGACTTTGCTGGCCAGTTTGTTGCTCTGCTCTCTCCTGACACCCTATCTGCTTCTTTTCTTCCTGCTGGATCTGCTGCATATCACACAAAGTGGCTAAGTGTGCCACTTGTAGCACACACGCTTCAGGTTGGCTACCCTGACCTAAATATTTCTAGGAACCTGATCAAAAGTCCACTAGTCTTAATGAAAGGATTCAGTGGGATTTGGATCAGGCCTATGTGCATTAGGCCTATGTGCATTAGTTCTTTTACTGTTTTAATACTTGCATCAAGGGGAAAAAAGTCAACTTAAAAAAAGGGGGGAGGGGGGAGAGATCTTACAATTTTCATGTGAAATGCTCATGTATAAACAAAGCAATATACTAACTTTGTACCTGGAAAAAAACCCTATACTTCTATTGCTATAATTATTTCAGTTGTGTTATTAAATCATGCCTTTCATAGTATCTGAATGTCTTTGGACAGTGATTTAAACCGGGGCTGTGCAAATGGTGGGCTACATTCAAACTGTAGGGGTTTAACGTGTGGCCCTGCCTATGCACTATGCCTGCTGCTGTGGTAGCCAGGTTCTCATAATTTGAGTATTACATGAATCTATTACATAATGTATATTTTGCACTAAATTGTGTGGTGTATAATATTAACAGAATATTGAATCTTCAGTAATAAAAATTTTAGGAAAGAAGAAAAATAGGGCAGGGGAAGGACCTCAGCAGGCCATCTGGTCAAACTCCCTGTTCAAGTCAGGATCATCCCTATTAAAACATTCCAGCCAAATATTTGTCTAAAATACACTTCAAAATTTCTAAGGATGAAGACTTCATTTTGCAACCATTATTGTACTTAGAAGGTTCTTCCTAATATTGAACCTAAATTTCTCATGGCAATTTAAAATTACTATATCTTGTCTTGTCTCAGTATATAGACAGAAGAGTTGATCATCATCCTCTTTATAACAACCATTTTGTATTTGAAGATGGTTACCAAATACCTTGCAGTCTTTTCTCCATACTAAGTGATCCCAGTTATTCCAACCTTTATTCGTATGTTATTTTTTCTAGACCTCCAATCATTTTTGATGTTCTTCTTTTTTCATTTTGTCTATATCTTTCTTTTAAAAAACTGGACACAATACTGAGACAAAGCCTCATAAGTGTTGACTAGGTTGGAAGTGTCACTGCCTATGAAGTGCTGTTAATACAGCCGAACAGGCTATTAGCATTTTGTAGAAACTGTAAACTTTTGACTCATATTCAACTATAACCCCCAGGCCCTTTTCTACAACCTAGCCAGTCATTTTCCATTTTTTATTTTTGTATTTGATAGTTCTAAGTGAAGTACTCTGAACTTATCCTTGTTTAATTTTATCAGAAGTTACTGCATACTAATATGGAACAATAAAAATAGAGATGGAAAAGACTTATTAGTCTTTTAGGTTGGGGACAGAAGTTACACACAAACCAATTTAAGTGATCAGAAATTGGTTTAAACCTATAATAGAATAGAAGTTCAATGCATATAAATCAGCTTCAAAATGGCTGAAACTTGTTTGATAAAGCTGCTTGAATGTAGTATCAGGCTTAACTGATTTAGGTCAACCTGGTTTATGAAACTTCTGTCCCAGATCCCTTCCTGGTTCAAGTTAAATCACAGTTCCCCAGAATCCCAGCATTTTGCAGCCCTGGGCTGGGCTGTGCTGTCTGCTCCAGAGAGCAGGGCTGGCCTCGCCTCTCTGCACCCTAGGTGGAGCAGTGAGGGCTGGCTCACTGACCTCCCAAAGCAACCCCCTGCTGGGTTCTGGGTCCAGGGAGGGAGGTTAAATTTTCCTTCCCCCAAGTACAGAGCTTCCCAGCCCTGCCCTGCTTATTTACTGCTGGCTGCGAGTGTGGACTACAAATCCCAGAGGCATATGGAAGCAGGAAGAAGAAGTGATGAGCAACCCTCTAGAGTCCTGCTGCTGTGCTTCTGGCTTGAGCCACTGCAGGCATGTTGCTGAGCTTCCTGAATCAAAAGTGAATGTCTGCTCATTTGCTTATTGGTTCAATCTTTTAAGCTTTGACTAACCTGCAAAGACTGAATAAATTCAGCCTTGGGCTTTTTGACTGTATTTAGCCTTAGTATAGACTTGTTTTGTACATTCTCTTGTCACTGAAGGTTTGTTCATTGCTACATATGTTTTGGCTCTTTACTATTTAAATGATTCATCTAGTAGGACTTCTATCTCTTCACACTTCTGAATACAACAGTTAGCCTACTATAAAAGAATATCCCATTATTCCTCTGTATATTTTCAAACCAATATTCCTTTTTACAGCTCTTTGCATCAGTCTGTGCATTCATTTACTTTGTGGCAGAGTGTAAAACACTTCAATATGATCTGGCAATGTTTGACATTCTCTTTGCACTGATGCCAATTACTGCTAAGAATCAAGTCAAAGATTTACTCTTCTCAGTATACTTCTATTAAACTTTCAGGTACCTGATATCTCCTTATTCTCTCATTTCACCAAGCAGTAGACACATACAGGTTTGTCCTGTCCTGAGAATTGCTGGGCATTAGGGTGTATTCGATCGCTGGCGAAACTGCTGGTGAAACAGGCTGTATTTGATTCAGATTTGGACTGAATAGGGGCAGTGATTTGATTAGTTGATCCAGATCACTGTCTCTGATTCAATTCAGCCAAATCTGAATCTGAAGATCTGGAAGTACTTCCGGTCCACTGGGGAGCATGTGCCACCCCTCCTCCCCCACACCCTCTTGGCTCAGTGATCAGCCATGGGGGGATCCCAGGTGCCCCACCAGACCCAGGAGTCACCAGTTGCCAAGCCGGGGGGCCCCCAGCACACTCCCTAGTGGACCCAGAAGTGGACCAGAAGTGTATCTGGTCCACTTCGGAGTCTGCTGCCGAGCTTGCTGGGGAGCTCCCCGTGCTCCTGCGGGACGCTCCATCTGCTCCAGCACGGCAGCATTCACGAGTTACCTGCTACCTTGAGGCATGTAGAAAAAACATTTAAAGCTGTGTCTATGTCCAAATCGCCAAAGTTTCCAAATGTCTCTGAATCGATTTGGAGGGTTCCAATTCGATTTAGAGAGATTAAAGGGTCTCCTGATTCAATCTGGATTTGGAAATTCAGGCACTGAATCGGGCCAAATCTCTGCCGAATTGAATCAGAGACTGAAGCTTCGCACAGCCCTACTGGCCATCCTCCAAATTGCATGGAAGTCAAAAAAGCCCATATTTTCTCAGAATTGGCCTCTTAGATCTTTTAATTATTAATGATGGCCCATCGGTCTATTGATTTTTGTTGATTTTTTTCTAACCTATCAAAGGTTTTGCAATACTGAGATATATAAAATGGACTAACAGATTCTAGGTATAGATTTAAAAGTAATGTAGATGTTTGCTGAAGGCCTATGACCATCCCAACCCATGAAACGCATGACATGCAGTCCCACTTGCATTGTTGCCACTTTATCTAATTGCAAGAGCCTCAGAGATGGGGCCGTGGATATCTTCAGATACAGTGTCTATGAACTCGGGTCACATAAGAGCAAAGGAAAATTAACCAGGAAAACTACCATATGCAGGGAGAAGTGATATTAAGGAAACTGTGGGTTATTTATTAAACTAGTGAGGTTACTTCCTTGCTTTTTGTCTCTCATTGTCTTTCAAGTGAATACATGGTAATCACAGATCTTGTGCCTATCATCCACATATACATTCTGTGGCTTTCTGCACTGCAAAAGTGGATGATAGAGATCATGATTCTGGTGACAGATTGTAACTTGAGTTGAAGGTGATGTCTGCAGTTGTCTCTGTCTCATAGTTTTTTATGTCTCTGATTTGTGCTGGGTTGAAGACTGAAATATACCTTCCTTATATTATCTCTTTCTTTCTTTAAAAGTGAAGGATTTTTTTAGGGGAAGGATATATGAAGAATGCAGCATAGCGTAACATGCATCCCCTTATATTTTGCTGA
Source organism: Alligator sinensis (assembly GCF_000455745.1). Classification (NCBI taxonomy): domain Eukaryota; kingdom Metazoa; phylum Chordata; order Crocodylia; family Alligatoridae; genus Alligator; species Alligator sinensis. The sequence goes on along the minus strand of NW_005841847.1, from coordinate 1,519,215 downwards.
CAAAAAGTGCAGAAAAAGAAAAAATAATAGGAAAAATCCACTCTGATTGTGTTAACATTTCACAGTCTTCAAGAATGTCATACAAGAGTAATGTGCAGATACTGCATTTGTGATATTATACATGGTATAAAGTATAACTGACTAGAGAGCATCTAACTGCATTTCTAGCAAAACAAATGCTATGCAAAAATAACTATGGCATTTATGTACTCTTGTGTGAGTTTTGCAACAAACATTTTTTTCCCAAAAATCAAATTTTAGAAATATTCTTAGCTCATAAAGACAAACAAAATGTTGCACTCCTCACCTTTTCTTTTTGTTGCATAAATATGAAACTTCCCACCAAAATACCATTATACAGACTTCTGTTGCCCTTAAATGTCATTGAAATGATACTAATAATATTTGTAGTTCGATATGACACTCAGTCATCAGAAGCAAAGCTATTTTGCACTGTAATGCAAATGACTGCATTCATCAAATGAGCTTTGTTAGTTATTCATTGTGTTCCTTATCATTCCTTTCCAAAACCTCAGTGCATCTGCAATGAGCACAGAGGTGTGTCAACAGCAGCATCACCCACTGTAAAATGTATCCTTATCAGACAGAGCAGGGCACAACGGGAATGACCTGCCAAGTCACGGCATCCTCTCTTGTCTTTCTAACCCCTTTGTGCAGAGTATCGCTCTTTGTCCTCATTATGTGATCTGTCTCTCCCAGCCTTGCTCAAAGTGCAAGACCCTCTCCCACATCTGGAAGAATTATTTGAAATGTAAAGGACTTGAGAGCCTTCCCCACTTCCTTCCTGTAAAGCAGACTACTCTGTCCAGCCTTCCAAATGGACTTGCCTTTTCAAACAGCAGCAGCAGCAACAACAAAACATCCAAGGACACCATGACTATTTCAGCTGCCAAGTATGACTGGAAAGACGGAAAATGATATTGACAAGTTTAGAAAGGAACATACACTGACTCCAATACAGACAGGCACTTGGGGCTTTTTTCATTAAATCTCTCATTGCTTAACATACTTCAACGTATCATTCAGTACTCCTCCAGAGAAAAGCATTTTTGGGCTGGCATTGGAGATTAATCCTTTTGTAATTTCTTCTGTTGCCAGCTTTAGTAACTGCCAAGGGATTTTTGTGGGAGATAATGGCAATGTTAACTTGGAACCTAGGTGTAAAAATGATCTGAATAAAACAGGGATAATCAAGCCACACAAATAATTGCTGCACACCATATTTATTTAATGCAACATGTAATAAAGGAGGGTCTATCCCACACTGTAAATAATAGCATTTGGGGATACTGTTTGGAGAGTGTCATTCACAATAGTCAAGCAGTCTGTTTAACCTTTAACCCAGATGTAAAAACAGCTTTATTAATGGCCCTGGCCTGGGTCTCACCAGTGAAAAATGCAATTAAAAAGGGCACAAAGTGTGATATAATTAAACCACTTTTGGGTGATTCTGTCAGCTACTCTATAATTAATGTTTGCATAAAACAGGTTTCGTTTTTTTTGCAGGAACCAGCAGACAATAAGTAGGTGAATATTAACCTGTTAGTACACTTAGATTTATACTTCTCTACCCACCTTTCTGTGAAACATACTGTTAACACGATGAGTAATTTTCACAAAATGGTTCTCTCTCTCCTGTGTTTATCCCTAAAACAGAATCAGTGGCAGATCCAGGGGATCTGGCTACATCCCTCTTCCTCTGTAAAGCACAGGTCCAATGAGCTTTGAGGTCACTGACTTGTCAGTGTGGTTCCAGTACCAAGGGAGTGAACACCACTGCTGCTCACTCTATCATATCTATTCCCTTTCTGCTTTAAATGCATTTCCTTAGATCCACCCATGCATGGAAAAGTTTTTGTTTTGTTTTTGAAGGGTAGTACAGTAATCAGGGCATTGGCCTGGAACACAATATACCCAGATTCAAGACTTGTCTCTCTGCAACAATATCCCAGGTTTTGGATAATATTCCCGTTTGTCAATGCCATTTTGAGGATCTATACAATAAAGATTCTGAGGTGTTTTGATACTGTGGCAATGACAGTCTTATGATAACTAAGACAGTATCATAGCATGAGTTAGAATAGTGTGCAAGGTACATACAATTATTTGGGGAATTAAGTGATAGTGGGCATGTCTACACATGCACTTTAATGCACAGTAGCCTATTTTACTGTGCATTAAACTATTATGTAAAAAACATGCTATTACGCTGACTGAGGAAATTCAGGCACATGTCTGCAGTGGCTCGGGCTAGAAGCTGGGGGGGGGGAGGGGGTGCTAGTGCAGCCCTCCCTTCTCTTCTAGAGTGCTGAGCTGAGGGGGGGCATAGCCAGGCCCAGGCAGGACAGTCTGATTAGGGAGGTCTGCCTGCACCATCCCAGGCATTTCCCCACTGGCTGCTCAAGGGGCAGCGGTGTTGCTAAACCCCAGCCCCAGGCTAGCACTCTGAGGCAAGGCGTGTGTGTGCAGTGCATGCATCTGTTGATGATACAGAAATTTTCAATCTCCCTTCCTGCTTCTTTATACTGTCTGCATGGCAAGCAAGCCAGCAGGGGGCTGATAACAGTGTTTATCACCCCATCAGCAAAACAATAGTCTCTCCTCATCAGTTCAAGATGTTCTTAAACAGCTTTTTCCAAGGAAGAAATTACCAGCTGACCTGTTGATTAGCTCCAAAAAGTCTTAAGCAGATACTGTTCTGTCTGCTGTCCCAGTGAAATTGAAGACACAGACACCTCCCAGCATTAGCTAGCATACCACATGCCTTGGGTCCATGGGGCTGGGGTCCATGCTGTGGGAGATGGGAGGGAGGGAGGGCAGGATCCCTGCTTGAGCAGCAAGGGGGATGGGGCGGAGGGGAAGCCAGGCAGACCCTGCTGTATGTGCAGTCTCTGCCAGAACTCTGCCCAGGGGGGCGGGGCCACTCTGCTGTCTGGAGCAGAGAGCCCAGCCCAAAGAGCATGCTGGGATGCTGGAGGAGTCTGGGTTAACTTAAACCAGGAATAGGTCTGGAACAGACATTGCACAAACTGGTTTGACCCAAATCAGTTAAGTCTGATACTGCACTCAACCAACTTTATCTTAAAACTGTTTCAAAATGGTTGAAACTGGTTTATGTGCACTGAACTTACGTTCTGTTACAGGTTTAAACCAGTTTTTGATCACTTAAACCAGTTTGTGTGTAATTCATAGATTGTTAGGGGCTGGAAGGGACCTTGAAGATCACTGGGTCCAGCCTCCCCACTCTAGGCAGAAAGACAACTGGGGTCAAGTGACCCCAGCGAGGTGACTATCCAGTCTCCTCTTGAAAACCTCCAGGGTAGGTGACTGCACCATCTCTGGCAGGAGTTTATTTCACAGTCTGGACACCCTGAGTGTGAAGGAGTTTTTCTGGTATTAAGCCTGAAGTGGCCTTCCAGGAGTTTATATCCATTGGTCCTGGTCTTCCCCGGGGATGCCCTAGTGAACAGTTGGTCACCGAGCTCCTGATGTACTCTTCTGGTATAGCGGTAAGCCACTATCAAGTCCCCACTCAACCTTCTTTTCTTTAGGCTAAAGAGTCCCAGGTCCCTCAGCCTTTCCTTGTATGGCTTGCCTTACAAGTCCTTGATCATATGGGTGGCTCTTCTCTGGAACCTTTCAAGTTTTTCCACATCCTTATTGAAGTGTGGCACCCAGAACTGGATGCAGTACTCCAACTATTGTCTCACCAGTGCTGAGTACAGTGAGAGTATCACTTTCTTAGTTTTACACGAGATGCATCAGTTGATGCATGCCAGAGTGTTGTTTACCCTGCTGGCCATCACATCACACTGATGGCTCATGTTCATGTGGTGGTCAATCATTACCCCTAGGTCCCTTTCAGTCATGGTGCACGTCAGTCTGTCACCTCCAAGCCTGTATGTGTGTTGAGGATTATTTGCCCCCAGATGGAGCACCTTACACTTGGAAGTGTTAAACTTCATCTGGTTCCGGTCTGCCCAACTCTCTAGCCTGTTGAGGTCCACCTGTATCATCTACAACCTATCTTCTGGCGTGGACACACTGCCCCATAACTTGGTTGCATCTGCAAAGTTGGCCAGTGAGCCTTTCACTCCCCCATCCAAATCATTGATAAAGATGTTGAAAAGCACCAGTCCAAGCATGGACCTCTGGGGGACACCACTGGCCACTTCGCGCCAAGATGACATAGATCCGTTCATTAGAACTCTCTGGGTCCTACTCTGTAGCGAATTTTCCACCCACTGAACCGTCGAACAGCTGAGCCCACAATCTTCCTGTTTTCCCACAAGGATATCATGGGATACTAGATCAAAAGCCTTTTGGAATTTTATATATATATATATATATATATATATATATAAATATATAAAAAACACGTTTACCTTGTCTCCCATGTCCAGGTGGCGAGAGACCTGCTCATAGAAGGAGATGAGACTGGTAAGACAAGACCTACCTGTGACAAAGCCATGCTGGCTGTCATTCAAAATCTTACCTTCTGCAAGCGTATTCCACATAGATTCTTTAATGAGCTTTTCCAGGATTTTCCCTGGGATAGAGGTTAGGCTGATTAGCCTATAGTTGCCTGGGTCCTCCCTCTTCCTCTTCTTAAAGATGGGCACAATGTTGGCCCTCTTCAAATCCTCAGGGATCTCCTCTGTGTGCCACAAATTTTGAAAGAACTTTGCCAGGGGTTCCGCAATGACCTCAGCCAGCTCCTTCGGCACTCTCAGATGGAGTCCATCCAGTCCCGCTGACTTATAAATGTCTAGCTTTTTTAGTTGGTATTGCACCCACTCAGCATCCGCAGTGGGGAGGCTGTCAGTCCTGGCATGCCACCTATGAGTCTTATGTCACTTGTCTTTCCCCTTGGTCCGGTGAAATACCAAAGCAAAATGGGCATTCAGGAGTTCATTTTTTCCCAAATGTTAGTTACCAGCTGTCCCAAGGTATTAAGCAAGGGTCTCACACTTCCATTTGCTTTCCTTCTACTGCCTACATACCTAAAGAAGGACTTATTGCCCTTGACTCCCGTGGCTAACCTAAATTTAGTCACCACCTTGGCTTTCCTGATCATTTCCCTGAAAGTGCTGGCCACTGTTGTATAGTCCTCCTTGAGAACCATCCCTAGTTTTCACTGTGCTTTCACCTCTTTTTTTCTTTTTTAAGAGGACCGCAATGTCCCTATTAAGCCAGGAAGGTTCAAGTCCTTGAGCAACAACCACTTTTCCTGATCATTTCCCTACAAGTGCTGACCACTAAAGTATAGTTCTTGAGGACCGTCCCTAGCTTTCACTGTGTGTACACCTCTTTTTCTCCTTATTTAAGAGGACCACAATGTCCCTATTAAGCCAGAAGGGCTTGCTAGCCATCCTGCTACCATTCTTCTTTGCAGAAACAGTGTTCTTTCGTGCTTTGAGAATCGTGTCCTTGAGCAATGACCACTCTTTGGGAACCCCATTTGCCTTCCCTTCCTGGTCCCTCATCACCTCCCCTACTAATACTCTGAGCCTGTCAAAGTCAGCATTCTTGAAGTCCAGGACTTCAATCCTGCTGGTTGATTTGTCGACCTTGCGGTGGACAGTGAACCTGATAATTTCATGGTCGCTATCGCCCAGGTTACCTTCAATGTTCATGCCACATGCCAGATCATCTCCCTTGGTCAAGACCAGGTCCTAGACAGCATTACCTCTGGTTGGCCCTTGCACTTCCTGGGTCAGAAAAAGCCCCTCGACTGCAGTAAGGAAACTGCATGAATGATTTGACCTAGTCAAGTGTTCCTCCCAGTCTATGTCTGGGTAATTGAAGTCACCCATGACTACCAAGTCTCTTCTGCATGCAGCTTCTGTCAGTTCTCGAGAGAAGTCCAGATCCAGCTCCTCCCCCTGGTTTGGTGGCCTCTAGTAAATCCCCACAGTTGGGTCTCTCTTACTTTTCCCCCCCACCAATAGCTTGACCCAGAGAGTTTCAAACTGCTTATCTCTGGAGATAATGTCAGCCTCCAGAGAGGTGTACTGCTCTCTCACATAGAGAGCTACCCCTCCACCTTTTCTCCCTACTCTGTCCCTTCTGTGCAGAGTGTAGCCCTCTATGGCTACACTCCAGTCATGCAAGGAGTCCCACCAGGTCTCTGTGATTCCTACCAGGTCATATTGCCCACTAGAGAGCAGGAGGGCTAGCTCCTCCTGCTTATTCCCCATGCTCCTGGCATTGGTGTACAAGCAGATGAGGCCCTCAACTGACACTCTGTCCCTAGCCCAGAGGTACTAAATTTAATGTGCATTAGGAAAAGCACCTTAATGCACACATAGATGCATCCAGTGTGATTCAGTTGCCAGTGCAATTTGAGCATGTGTAACTTTCCTTTTTGGAAAACAGAGTAAGAGGAGAACAGACCAGGAGTGGAATGCTAGGACTTCATCAGAGTTAAAAAGAAAATAGCAAGAAATTAATCAATAGGAAGTTCTTCCCATTGTTATATCTGGCCCACATTTAACTCTGGTTTTCCTAACTTGATATCATGCTTTAGCCATAGTTGCCATTGTAAACTTGTATAATTTTGTAACCTCCTATTGTTCATAGTAATTTTGTTTTGCATCAATAATAAATGGTTCAGAAGTAACTATACCCATGCTTGTTAGTTATTTATAATTTGTTTTACCAGGACAGGACACTGACTAGAGGGTAAGGCCCACTATATCAGGAGTTTAAAATTGAGTCTAAACTAAACTAGGCCTGGACTGGGTAGCCAAAGACCATGAATCAACCGTCAGCTTCCTCCACTGCCAGTGTGCTTGGATGATACTGTTACTGTTATTATTCATTTATATTACAGTAGTGCCTAAGGATATGCTAGAGACTATACAAACACAAAGTAGCAGACAACCCCCACTTGAAGAATTTACAAACAAGACAGCTATAACATGGAAGAAGAGGGAACTATATCATGGCTACAAACAAGCACTATGTTAGTTCCACAATTTTTATGGCAGGTTTAGTTATAAGGAGATTACCTAAAGGTAAGGGAATGAGAAAAACAAGGCAGAGTAAGGAAGGAAGGTAAGCAGAGTAAATACAATGTAGCTAGGGTCAATAGACTGCTCTGGGGTGGAGTAGGGAGAAGGTGCAGGGGCACAGCAACCAAAACAGGGCAGAAGAAAATCAATCATAACTGCAGAAAGTTCTCTCACAGACTGAAGATCCTGGTTTGGCTACTTTTGCAATCGTTCCTGCGAAATGGAATCCATAGCTGCTTCATCTCTGAGCTCCTCCCAAAGCCCATGATGGAAAGAGGCAGCGAAATGGAGGGAGAAGCATCACTCCATCGTAGCTTCCCTACAGCATGCATCTCTTACCCAGTTTTGGGTACTGGAGGGTGCTCTCAGGAAGATGACAGCAGCTGGCCCCACTATGCCCCCCTCTTCACAACTGTAAAGCAGTCCCTTCTAGTTAGTCTTGCCCTGAATGGACTGGGGATACCTTGTGGGAAAACCTGCTTTATAAAATCTGTTTTATGGTTCAAGGTTTCACTTTCCAATCATGCTTATTTGGGATCATTCAAAAAGGCATAACATAAAATTTTTCAAAGAACACAGGGGCCAGGTATCCAAATGACAATGAATATACAGTAAAAGTTCCATTAACTGGCACCTTAGAAGCCGGCATGCTGTATTAACCAGCATGCTGGCTTGTAAAGTGAAACCAGAATTACCCACTATGGCACTTCCGGTTTCTCTGAGCCCCCACAGCAAAGCAGCCTGTGCTGCTGAGCCCCATGGCCCGGGGGCATAACAGGCTGTGTGGGACCCACCTCCCTGTCCCGTGGGGCTCGCAGGACCCCACAGTGTTGGCGATGCCACAGGAGGGGCAGCAACACCCTGGACACAGCGGGAGAAGTGGCTGCCCAAACAGGCTCAATTAATCGGCATATTTTGTTGTAGTAGATAGTAGAGCTTTTACTGTATCTACTGTAGTAGATAGTAGAGCTTTTACTGTAGTGGTATTGGATACTTAGCTCCTGTACACACTTTGGAATATCTCAGCCTAGCTAAAGAAATTCACTAAGGCTAGGGACAGACATTACACATAAACTGACTTAAGTGATCAGACAGTAGTTTAAACCTGTAACAGAACAGATGTCCAGTGCACACCAGTTTGAAAATGGCTGAAACCGGTTTGAGATAAATCTGGTTGAATGCAATATCAGGCTTAACTGATATGCCTCAAACCAGTTTATGCAATGTCTGTCCCAGACCCCTTGCTGGTTTAAGATAAATCAGAGTCCCCCCAGCATCCTGTCATCTCTCCTGTTGCTCTCTGGCTGGGTGGGGCTCTCTGCTCCACAGCTGGGCTCTCTGCTCCACAGCTGGGCTGGCTCCTCCCATCTGCTGCCTCGCTGGAGCTCGGCAGTCTCTGCAGGCATCTGCCTGGCTTCTGCTCCCTCCCTCCCCTCCCCATTCTGTACTAAGCAGGCATTCCCCTGTCCCTCACAAACACCTCAGCATTAGCTAGCAGACCACATGCTGGCTACAGTCTGTGCTGTGGGAGATGACAGAGGCAGACAGGCTTTTTGGAGCTATTCAACAGGTAGCTTAATGTCCTTACTTGGAAAAGCTTTTTAAGAGCTGTTTGCCCCCCTGCACTCTCTCACCACTCTCTGCTAAGCAGGAATTCCCACCCTCCCCTTTGTCTTGCAGAGAAGGTATCTGTGTATTAGCTAGCAGACCACATGCTGGGTCCATGCAGAATCAACAGGTACCTGGTAATGTCCCTCTGTTTTCTTAATGGGGCAATAAACACTGAGATAGGGGTGACACTGTTATCAGCCCCACAACCCCCAGCTTGCCTCAGTTCGCTGCAGACGGTATACAGAAGCAGGGTGGGAGATTGAAAAGCTCCATATCATCAACAGATGCATGCACTGCACACACCCCCTTTGCCCCAGTGCTAGCTGGGGGCTGGGGCCTGGCAACACTCCCACCCCTTGAGCAGTGAGCTGGGAAAACCCTGGGACTTCAGGCAGGCTGGGGGTTTACACCCCTCCCTAATCAGAGCCTCCTGCTGCGACCTAGCCACACCCCCCTCAGCTCAGCTCTGGAAGGGAAGGGAGGGCTGCTGTAGCACCCCCCTCCTGCCCCTCTGGCTTCCAGCCTGAGCCACTGCAGGCATTTGCCTGAATTTGCTCAGTCCAGAGGGATTGTCTATATGGTTGGAAACTGGTTCAGCCTAGCCAGGTTAGACTAACCTGCAAAAGTTGAATCAATTCACGCTCAGGCTTTTTGAATGCTCATCCCTAGCCTAAAGAAATTACGTCAAGTAAATCCAGCAAAATAATATATATCCTTAGAAAGAAATCTATAAATAGTATAAATTACTTATTGGTCAATAGCTCTATCTGGATGGATAGATAGACATTTTTCAAAAACATGTCTGGCATCAATACATAAATTCATCAATACACAGAATATAAAAATTCTAGGGGGGGAAAACATTGGACAACTTCTGTCAAAGATGATCAGAAGTGTTTCTCACATCCAGAGTTAGCTGAATTAGGAAAGAAAGAAGAAATAAACCCCACATGCATATTTTGCAGTTATATAAAATAGGTGTAAATTGTATCAAGGTACAGCAAAATATCAAGACACATATGCAAAAATGAGAAGGAGAAAAATGAAGCATTAGATATTCTATTAGGGGGAAACATCTTTCAAAAGGCCACAAGCTTCACCATACAGAAGGTTATATTTTAACAGAAAATGATCAAATCAGCAGAAATCCAAATTGATAGTTCTCGCGCATAGTGAAAAAGCAATATTTTATTGAGAAGACTGAATCCCTTACATACAACATAAAAGCACACCGCAATGACATATAGTTCTATAACAATAGGTACTGAGTGCATAATTAACTATTGCTAATATGTGAATATTTGAAAAGAAGAAAAATTTATTCAAGTGGGATATAAGCTATTCATCAAAGCTGTAAAAAATATATAAATGAAACTGCTACAGTGAAAACATGTGCTAGTCAGAACATGTTTATGATCTCCTGACAGAAGATGTATAAATAGGAAAAATTTACCACTCATTCACTAGGGGCTAATGAAGCAGAACTAAGATCACATGCACACCATCACTCAAGTGTAAGACATTTGCAACTTCTCAATTTCATATGGAACTGCCTGTTCAAATCACACACACTGGAACAAAGGTAATTTTTTTTTTGTTTTAGTCTAACCAGTAAACTGTAATTGGTCCAGAAGTTTCATTTTTCTTAAGCAAATGTTAATTTAATGAGTATTCTTTCCACATTCTTAAATATATGTGATGAAGGACTTTGCTTTTTTAGAGTCCCAGTATCAATCAGTTCCATATAGTATGCCATGCAAAATAACACTTAATTGATGTTTCCTGTTCTGCAAAATGATTTATATTCTTCAACAGTCACAACTAAAAAGCTTTGTTTTTTCTTTATTTCTGTAAACGGATATGATTTTAATCATGTTCATTTTCTTTGATGCTATGCAAGGCATTGCATCTATTTAGATATCAGAGGTATTATGATGAAAATAGCCCAATACATAAAATAAAAGGACATGCTTATAGTTCTGTAAGGGATAATCAGAAGTTTGCACTCTGCATGCAGGTGTAATTAAAGACTAGATTCCCAAACAAAGGCATGCTTCCAATTAGTGAATGTTCATTTTTAATTCAGCAATCTGTGTTACTCTTTTGGCCAACAGAGGCATATGGATCATAGATACACTCAGTTCTCAAAGCTGCACATTTGCCACTTTTAAGTGTAAACGTTTTAATGAATTTCATCGTCATCCTTTTCAGATGACTTAATTTATCTGTTTCTTGTAGTATTTTCCAGAGGCTGTTTGGTGTGTGAATGAAATACAGCTTGGGGCATTTCACATATAGAGAGATTTAAAATATTTCCCTTAATTTTACTTTGGAAAAGACACTTAAGAAATAGCTGTCCTATAATTTCAGTGACTGGATTTTCCCTGATACAGTAGCTTCTTTCTCCTTTACTTACACTACAATGCACTACACAACACCTTAAACTACAATTTACATATGTTTTAAGGATTAAAATTTATTCTGTCAATGCTAAAATACATAACTATGGGCCTGTTCTGGAAAAATGTTCTGCTAGAGAAAATAATCAAAGAACACATTTGTGCAGGCCCAGCAGGGGAAACGATGCTGAGGGAAAACCAGCACGGGTTTGTCACAGGTAGATCCTGCCTGACAAACCTTGTAGCCTTCTATGACCAGGTCACGCACTGCCTGGATGTGGGAGCCGAGCCTGATGTCATCTTCCTGGACTTTAGGAAGGCCTTCGACACAGTTTCCCACCCTATACTCATTGGGAAGCTAGCAGACGGCGGAGTGGATGCCTACACGGTCAGGTGGGTGGGTGGCCAACTGGCTTAGGGACCACACCCAGAGAGTGGTGGTGGATGGTTCCTTCTCAGCCTGGAGGGAGGTGGGCAGTGGGGTCCCACAGTGTTCGGTACTTGGACCGATATTATTCAATATCTTCATCAGCGATTTGGACGAGGGCGTGGAGAACACCCTCTCCAAGTTCGCTGATGATACCAAGTTATGGGGCAAAGTTAGTACACCGGAGAGCAGGGAGCAGATTCAGGCTGACCTGGACAGGTTGGATCAATGGGCAGAGAGAAGTAGGATGCAATTTAATAAAGATAAATGTAAGGTACTCCACCTGGGAAGGAGGAACCCCCAGCACACCTATCAGTTGGGGAGTGTCCTTCTCAGCAGCTCGGAGGCAGAGAAGGATCTTGGAGTCATAATTGACTGTAAAATGAACATGAGCCAGCAGTGTAATGAGGCCATCAACAAGGCCAATTGCACCTTGTCATGCATTAGCAGGTGTATGACTAATAGAACAAAGGAGGTGATGCACCCCCTCTATGCGGCACTGGTCAGGCTGCAGTTGGAGTACTGTGTCCAGTTTTGGGCGCTGCACTTCAAGAGGGATGCGGGGAATCTCGAGAAGGTCCAGAGGAGGGCCACTCGCATGATTAGTGGCCTTCGTGATAGACCCTACGGGGGGAGGTTGAGAGAGCTGAATCTCTTCAGCCTTCACAAGAGATGGTTGAGGGGAGATCTTGTGGTTGCCTATAAATTTATTAGGGGAGGTCAATGGGGAATAGGGGAAGCGCTGTTTACTAGGGTGCCCCAGGGAGTGATTAGGAATAATGGGTGTAAACTAGTTGAGAGGGGATTTAGGTTAGATATTAGGAAGACATTTTTCACAGTAAGGGTGGCCAGGATCTGGAATGGGCTTCCAAGAGAGGTGGTGCTATCACCTAGCTTGGAGGTCTTCAAGAGGAGCCTAGATAGCCACCTGGCTGGGGTCGTCTGACCTCGGTCCTCTTTCCTGCCAGGGGCAGGGGGTCAGACACGATGATCCATTGTGGTCCCTTCCAACTCTACAATCTATGAATCTATGAATGGAGCAATAGTAATTGAGTGTGTGCAACCAGCAGCATACTATAAATGTCTTTGCTGGGATAAGTATTAAAAACATACTAGCCAAATGGCTCGGGTATGGTGGCAATTTGCATGATACAAGCAAGTCTCACAGTAGTTTAAATATATACTATATTTTATAGACCCTTTTACAGATGTCTGAAATAAGAATAATGATTCTAAAGTAACTGAAGCTCCAAATAACTGAGAAGTCCATAATGTTTGTGTTATCTCCAAAATGTATAGCTCACTTAAAATACCCCAACTTATTACCCAGCTCTGAAGAACAGAAGTTTAGAATCTGTGACTAAAGACTAGTTATTGAAATCAGCTATTTCTCTGAATTGCCAAATCCTCAACCTTGGAGCCAACAGATTCAGTATAAAATTGAAAATCATATCTATTTTAGTACCTGGACCAGCAGAGTGGAAGGGAAAATATGTATTTATTGAAGCACTGCTTTCCAACTAAATCAGTTGGGGCATTTTCTGCTTTTAAAGGCACAGAAGGACAATTCTCCATTGCTGGTATAAGAATCAGATCTAGGAACCATAAATAAGGGCTGCTATGAGCTATGGATCACCATTTGGCCTCAGTCAGGGTTCTAACTACTCTTTATCTAAGTTTCTACATCTAAAATAGCCATTTAAAATGCCTCTCCTTAGTTCCTTGAGGAGAGAGGACTGCGAGGAAAAATGATTTTTATATCGCTTAAAGAGCTCCAGATGAAAAACACTATTAAAGTCAAAATTGGTATAATTATTATAACTAAAGGCATACATACACCAACTTCAAAAAGGTAAAAGTCCCTTGTCGTTTTAGCTTATTTTAAACTAACTGAATAGAAGACAGTAAAACTTTACATTGCATAATAAAGAGTGCTTACAGATGTTACAATTATAAGTTTGGGAGGTCAGATTGGGTAAAAAATGTCTGCCCACTCTAATTCAGTGATTATTTAGGAGCAGGATCTAAGGTAAGTTGGGGGAGGGGCATGCAGGATGATGGCAGGATGCAGGACCATGGGGGAGGGCTTGGCAGAATTGGGGGGCTAGCAGGGTCTGCAAGGGGATTTGAGGGAATTTGGGCAGCTTACAGGGTCTATGCGGGGAACAGGGCTTGGGAGATTGGGAAGCTAGCAGGTCCATGTGGGCTTGGTGGGATCCAGGAGCATTTGGCAGGATCAGAGGAACCAGCAGGGTCTGCAATAGGTTTGGGGGTGTCAGCAGGATTGGACAGCCTCTCTGATCCCACCAAACCCCTCCCCTATACCCCACCAACCCCTTCCTTCCCACCCCAATCCAACTAAACCACCTCCAATCCTGCAAACTTCTCCTGGTACCAGTTTCACATGTGTTCACCACTGCTGGGAGCCTGACCAGAGTAAGCTGGGGGTGGGGGGGAGGGATAGGCAGACTGTAGCGGGGGTAGAAGCTCTGCAGGGGCGGGGAGAGAGTTGGTGGGACTGGGGATGGCAGCTCCATGGGAGGGTTGGTAAGTTTTGGGGAGAGGGATTGAGAGGATAAGGGGTGCTCTCCCCCACAAGTGGGGACTTTGTTTAGCCCCCTGCCCCTCCCCCCCAGATGAACAACTCCCCCCTTCAAACCAAGCCCCACCCCTCTGTTCTCACCTGCCCCTCCCTCCACCCCACCTTACTTTGATTGGGCTCCTAGCACTAATATACGAGTCATTTTTTGAGGAATCTAACCTTATGGGAATGTCTGTATAGTTCGGCACTTAGATCAACCTAACTAGGGATGCAAGGGCACTTGTACACATGCATGTACTGCAGCAGTGGGTTCTCTGGCACATGCAGCTGTATAAGTGGCAAAATACACGTCAGCACTGAGAAAATGGTGGTGGCATGCCTTTGATCTAAAACACATTGGAGGTGATTTAGTTCAGAAGCATGTTGATGCTATTTTCTGTGTGCTGATGTGCATTTTGCCGTTTATAAAACTGCACGCGATGCAATGTAGTATGAATCAGCACAGTGTGTGTCAGCTAGCATGTGGAACAGACGTGAGTCTGCTTCAACGTGCTGGATCTCTGGCACATCCCTGCACAAAAATGTATGTGTATAAGTGCCCTAAGTGCATTGAAAGCATATGGGTGAACCAAGTTTGATCTTTTTACCTGATCTAATCTCCTGTACATCTGTACACACCATAAGTTCCTAAAGCAACAGTGTGTTTTGTTGCTTAATAACAGACTATACAGACTACATACTCCTACTTGTACTATTATTAGAAAAGTGACCCATCATTGGAAGTTATGAGAAATGGCAATTCTGAGATCTATTGTAACTAGAGGAAGTAAACTTACATCCTATACTGCTGCCTATATCAAAAATACCTGCACGTTCTACATAATTCTGGTAAGTATGTAACTTGGGGGCAGGAGGGAGGCATAGGGGACATTAAATGAGCTATTAAATCAGAATGTATTGCTCATTGATGCTTTCACTTACATGCTCTTCATCTGAAAAATCCCCACTGTTGTAAAGACCTACATAACAACTTCAGAAGTTACTGCCATATGGGCTAAAGTCATTACTGAACTTCAGCAGTATTTCACCATGGATGACACTTAAACTTGTTGTCAGTCTTACCATTTTTTAATCAAAGGGTCAGCCCTTTCATTTTTTTATTAGCTTATAGTGGAATTGAGTGAATTCTACAGAGTACTCAAAAACCCATGTATACTTCATCTTTTGGTTCACCAGTGAAACATAAAAATTAACATAACCAGAGGCAAGGCAACAAACTAGAAAGGACAGACAAGAATAAATATACTGTAGAATTCTTGGAGGGTAAAATAAATCTGGGGTCTTGGTCTCTAGTGTTCTTAAGATCAACAACACGGAGCATCCTGAGAGCATCTTCAGCGCCTCACTTATAGGTGTGTCATGTGCGAATTGGTAGCAGATAGAGAAGCTAAGTTTGTGGCAGCAACATCAAATGCAGCAATGAGGCAGTACAGACATGCCCCTTTCTCCCTTTCTTGTTTTCTGGTCATCTTAATTTCTTTTTTTAACAGAGATTTAATCCGTGGCTTGTATATATAAAAGCAAGAGTGTTATATATATTTACATAATAAATAATAATTCCAAATAATAAATCCTAATGGATCACAAAGCTCATGAAAAATGGATGTGCAGCTGGCTATACCCACAGTACATCACACTGTGCAATCTGAAGGAGGAAGCCTAAGAAGAAGAAATTCTGGGGAATGACACCCAGTCACATAAAGAACACCATTATCTTTAATTTATATACAAATATCAAAGTTACGGGTAATTTAAAAAGGCTGGACAATAGAGATATGGATAGGGCACTTGCGAAGTTAATGTTTATATCTCTGTACATATGCAAAGCGGATAGGACAGGCCATTTAACTGAAGTACCTGAAACCATTCAGGAGCAATGGGTTGGTAGTTACTCAGGAAATGGTTATTTTTCCATGAGCTGGAGAATAAGCCCCCATTATAGGTGCAGAATCATAAACATACGTAATTTGAGAACTTAGCTAATCAGAGCTGAGGTAGAGAGAATAAAGCAGGGATTTGATACCATCCAGGTGGACTCAGTGGATCCTCCTGATCAGCAGGCCCAGGTGAACCTTATCACAGGATACTAAAAGAAGTGGCAGAAGAGATTTTGGAGCCCTTGACAAAGATCTTTCTGAAGTCATGGGAGATGGGCCAGGTACTAGAGGACTGGAAATGGACCAATGTAGTGCCCCTCTTTAAAAAAGACAAAAAGAAGGACCCAGGGAACTACAGACCAGTTAGCCTCACCCCAATACCTGGGAAGCTACTGGAATATATCCTACAGGTTTAAAAGCATCTGGAGAAGGAAAGCTTGATCATAAGCAGCCAGCTGTTTACTGCTGACTGGTGGGAAGGCAAAAACAGTGTCATGTTTAAAACCATGGTTTTAGCTTCCCTGCTGATCAGGAGTGGCAGGGTCCTCAGCTAATCAGCAGTGGGGAGAGGGGGGCAAGAGGTGAGGTATGCACAGGGAACACGTAAGATTAAAGGAGATGCTGCACACTGAGGGAGCTGAGGGAATGATCAGAATACGGGGAAATCAAACCAGGAGCTGGGCAATCTCTGCTGCACAACCTGGCTCCATGCCAGGGTCTTTTCCCTGCCGCTGCCCACCCTGTGCAGTCCCAGATCTCTGCTCCCTGCAGAGCCAGGTCATGTGGCAGGGACCAGCACTGTCCTGCCGTGCAACCTGGCTCCTCAGGGAGCAGAGATCCGCACTGGGGTCTCCTTGCTGCCACTACCCACCCCACACAGCCCCACGTTGCTAGGGCAGCATGGGGTGGGCAGCGGTGGCAAGGAGACCCCCGGCATGGATCTCTGCTCCCTGCAGAGACGAGTCGCATGGCGGGGACCAGCAGGCTTGCTCGCCACTCTGCGTTGCTTCCCTGCCCTATTATCCAGCATGACAGGGATCAGAGATTTGTGCGGGGGTCTCCTCACCTGCACGGAGGGCAGCGGCCCTCCCCCGGATAAGCCACCCACAGCCTCATTCTTCTCCCCGCTGGGGCCTTGCAGCCTCTGGCCATGCAGTCCCACCTGGCTGGGTACAGCTGTGCAAAGCTTCCCTTGCAGCCCGTTTGAAACAGATTTGGAGGATATTTGGCCATGCAGAGTCTCTGAGCTGAATCAAAAACCGAATCGAAACACAGTCATTTCACACAGCCCTACTGGAGATTCCTGGCTAGAAGTTCTTGCTCCTTCACTTAGGGTCAAACCAATCACCATTTTGGGAACAGGGAAGAATTTTACCCCATGGTCAGATTGGTATGAACTGTGGGGGTTTTCACCTTCCTCTGTTGTGGGAGGTCTGGCCCTCTACTGGGGATCTCTTGAGCATATATTGACATTTCAGGATATTGACTATCATGGTCCTCCTGCTTCACCTGTGGCAGGTTAGGTTTGTGTTATGTCAGGGTTGGCGGTAGTTTTATGTAGAGATTAGATTATGTTTATGTGGGATGGCTTGGATAGGAATGATCCTGCCTTAGGCAGTGGGTTGGACTAGATGACCTCTGGGGGTCTCTTCTAGTCCTGCTTCTTTATGATTCTATGACTCTAAGCTTGATCAACCACACAGCATGTAAGATAGGATCATAAACTGTGCATAAGAAAAAAATGGAAGTTACACAGCTGGCTAAGTACCACTTGGGTGCATCAAGAAAAATAAGATTCTGCCCAAACTGCCTGGGAGTCAATGCAACCAATCCGAAAGTCTATAAGGCTGAATTATTCCTTCTAAAATCCGACCTAGCGGATACAGACTATGGACATGCAATGGTTAAGTGCATCATAAAAGAACAGGAATGCTTCAGTTTTGGAGCCTGTCATGTATGGACGTGATACTGTTGGGATTGGGTACAAAGATAATGTAATAGGTGTGAGTGAAGGAATGTCGCTTCAAAGGATCCACAGCCCAAGCATTAGGTCAGAGCCTGTGGGTATGAAGAACAGCTGGAGAACGACACAACCTGGAGAACCTCAACTTAATTTCTCTTTGAATGGAGAATCTGGCTAGAATGAACACTATATTGCTGTATAAATAATAAAACTTAGGGACGCCTTGGGATTCTCTCTAGATTTATTATGTAACATCTCATGACATTTAACAAGGTTGGAAGATTTAAAACACTAAAAAAGAAATGGTACGAAGTATGCATGTACATACCATATTATGTGTTATTTCTCTAACTTTTTACTTAAGAGGAAAATAAATATTGCCCTTATTCCCTGCCCTCCTAGAAAAGAGGAGCGAGGTAGTAGCAGGAGAGTAAAGATCCCGCCCCCCCTGGCCCCCTTCAATCCTCTTCTCTCCTAAACTGGGAGGACAGGCTTGGAGATAGAATTTGGGTAAGATAGTGATAGAGAATCTAACAGGATTCAGAACAGATACTACTTTACAGCAAAAAAGAGTGGTGGATCCTGGTTGAGGGGACACTTTCTCCCCCCATTAGATTTTTCTGTTTCTCCATCCACTACTGGAAAATGCTACGAAATCCAGAGGTTTTATTAGGCCCCTTCTACTGTTCCTTCTTCAGATTCTCCATCCCTGTTAGTCAGCATTTCAGCCAAGGTCCCACAGGCATGCAAGAAAAAAAGGGGAAGGTACACAAGTTTCATTTACTTTAACATTGGACATTTAAAATATAACCCTTATAGTACCTATGCCACCCTCCAGCTATTATTTCAGTCATTATTTCTTTTAAATCTGAATGCTATTGTCACACATTTTCCAGGTTGGAAAATACCTCAGTGCCTCCTTTCCATCTTCCCTGCCAAATACAGGATCTTACAAAATTGTTTCTTTTATACCAAATATAGTTTTGAAGGCATATTAAACCACAGGCTGGAAATTCCCATAGGAAGGCTTTTTTTCCCCACTTAAACTTCAAAGATAACCACATAGTTGGTTCAATAAAAGATATCACCAACAAAAATCATTGCCTCTCATATATTTCCTGACCTCATGGCAACAAGATCTCTTTAACACTACCATAATTAAACAGAACTTTCATAAACAGTTGAAAAATATTTTCCCATTCTACAATGTGTTGAACACAAAGCTAACAAGAAAAGAAGGATTAGATGCAGGAAATGACTAGGAATCCTGAACTCATTAATATTTGGCAATCAAAAAGACAGAGGGGCGCTCATCTTCCTTTCTTGTCTGATTCAGGAAAAAATCACACATTATTGGCAATGGTCAACCGAATTAGGAATTTCATAAAAATAGCACATATTTTTACCTAAAAGCATAAATGAATATGAAAGTCAAGTAAATTAAGAGTTTTCTCATGGAGTTTAAGTGAACCCCATGGAAGTGAACAAAGAGTTGCTATATGGTTTAAAACTAATTCTAAACTTGATCAACATACCAACCATAAGTTATAGAGATAAGAACAATTGTCCTTAAAAACAAATAAAACAAACTCATACTGATTTAGTGTCAACATTAAAGTGTTATCCAGGCCTCAATAAAGATGCATTACCATCCCAATTCAGAGCCTTAGAATAAAAACTAGGACAACAGAGCAAAAGCCCTTCAAGGCCTATTAACCAACATATTTAAACAATGTTAAACAACACAGAAGTAAGTTTCCAAATTTACAAGCCCTCCATTGACAGTGCCCAACCCCCACCAAATCATTTTTTGGGAGTCTAAAAATAGAGAATCCACTCATTCTCAACCACCTTCAAAGCATGACACTGAGACAAACTCTGAGAAACTCAGGACTCATAGCATAAAAGTCTCTAAAAATCAAAAACATATTTGAATTCCACATTGAAATAAACTCATATGCACAATAATACACTCCTGATATGAAATACTACCAAGAACACAAATGGATGCATTCTAAACTAGCTAAAGTTTTTAATATGTTTTTAAAGACTAGGATTACAGTATTGCAGGCTGGGTGTGATAACGGCAGTGGTGATTAGGGAAAAACTGGGAAAAATCACAGCCTTCTTGAGTAGTGCAGATGAAGATATATCATTGGCTCATGTGGCTACCTGGGATTCAGCAACAAGTCCCAAATGCTTAACCTGAGTAGCAAATAGCAAGCACATTTCTCAACCAAAGAGGAGATTGCTTCTGTATTTCCTCTGGCTGTCTTCTGCAGTCTACCTGTATCACTTCTCCCTTTTCTAGACTACATTTCAAACAGTTCTCTGCCATCCGGATCCCAATCATTGGCCCTACACATTTGGGAATCAGTGCAAATCCAATTAATTATATACATAGGACTGTGTATCAACATTAAGGCCTTTTACCACGTTCTTTCACTGACTGCCCTAAAGAACCATAAATTGAATAAGATATATCACATAGTAGAGAAGGCAGAAGGTAGGATATGGTAGCAGGTAGAGTACATCAGATGAACAGTAGCTGTATACTATTCTTAGAGTCTTCTCTGAGAGAAAAAGTGAGCCATTCAAGTATAGTTCCATCTTTCCTGAGGGGGTATTCAGGCATATAAACAGTATCTCATGGTCAACAATATCAACATCAGCTGATACATCTGAAACAATTAGTATGTATACTCAGTAACATGAAATTTCAGGACACGAGCAGTGGCATAAACTTGCCAACTTGGTAATGTGTTATCAACAGAACAAGAAATAGAAATAAATTCTAAATCTACTCTGGATCCCAGTAGAGTCTCATTTGCTCTTTCAAAGGCATAATCAGCTGAAGGGCACATTTTTCTTCTCTTTGTTCTTTCCCATCAATTTTAATAGGTGCAGAACATCAGTCACATGAAATGTAATGGGACAAGAAGATGGATGAGTACATTTGAAGCTACTAGTCACAGGACAGAAAACGTCCTGATGAAGTGACACTGGCAGCACAGGGTTCAACAATAGAGCCTAGACAATATTTACTAAGTGATACTACACTGCTACATGATTTGGCATTCTCACTGGGCAAAATCCATTCCCTGCCACTATTCATCATGTTTCTACAGGTCAGATTTTCAAAGTCATTCTCCATTGAACATGACCAAATGACATTTTTAATTCAAAAAAATGAGTAAAACTAGGGACAAAGAGGTCATTTGAAGATGAATGGGAAAGACCTCCTGTATTAGAAACATAAAACTCCTTCACCAAGAAGACTTTAAATGGTTTAGTAAAGGTGTTTGCATAAAATCTGAAATCCATCAGATTCCGAGATGAAGGTTTATTCATGCACTTTGCTAAACATACTGTATATAGCCAGATTCCACAACCAGTTATAAACAGAAAACTGTTTTTGGTATTATCTGAAGAAAGTGATACAATACAGTAAATATGTTTTTATAAGTTGCTCCATTTTGAAAGGCCTCCACACAGTATAATAAACAATAAAAATAGGTAGAATGGCCCGTTAGTTATCAAAGAAAAGGTACTAGGGAAATAGCAAATTAAAATTCCTATTACTACTGACCTTCAAGCATAAAGTATAGACTAAGTCCATCCTTTAATAAATTCAAAACTTTAATGGTTTACACAGATATAGGATTTCATAATATTCATACAATTAAGAAATGTAATGAGACCTACTGTGACATTCCATCTATAGTTGTATAAATAATTGCTTAAATGAATTGTTCCACCATGTTTGATTCCATATTTATGATGCTCATCATTATTATTTGATAATGCTCATGCTCTTTCACTAGCTATATGTTATTCAATATGGTTACTATTCATCTTTAAAGCCTTAAATAATATAGGATTTGATACGATTTACTATATGCTCCATAATAACACTAATAATCAGTAAGGCAGTTTGCCTTATAATGGCTATTCCTGCACAATAACACAGGAAAATTCTTCAATTCTATATCCACAAACATTTAGATGATCAGTGTTAACATAACTAAGGCTGCAATCCTACAAGCTGCTTGTCATTAGCTGACCCATTTCTAAGTGCATAACTTCTGATTTCTCTGGGGCTCCACATAGGTTCAGCAATCCATCCAATATTACAAGTGGCAGGATTAGGGCCTAAAACTAATACCTATCTAGCTTGTACATAATGTTTTTCATCTCTATCGCTACAAGCCCTTTAAAAAAGGAGCTTTTTATCATTACTTCCACTTTTCAGATGAGGAAATTGAGGCGCAAAAAGGGGAGAGTAACTTATGCAAGGTCACTAGTATGCTGTGGGCTGAGTTGGGAATTGAATCCAATTCTTCTGAGTCACAGTACAGTATATTATGCACTAAGACAAACAACATCCCCAAATAATTTCCTAGCAATTGCATGTCAGTGTACTACACTACTCCATTTAGACAATGATACTAACACTCCAATAAAACACATGCACAGTAAATCTTGTGTAAAATTTGTATAAGTGTCCCAGGATCCCTCAGGAGAAAGACAACAACATTCAGGACACTGACAGAAGTGAAGTTTGCCTTACGATACACATAGACGGCTGCAGCATGCTTTAAAAGTGCCCGATTGCGAGACAAACCAACCCTCATCTAATGAGGGATTAGATGAATACGCTTCAAAGTGAAGAACCTTAGGGGACTTCTGTTCCCTAGGTTCAGTCTATAAGTGGTATCAGGGCTCCCATGCCCCCAGTGCTATCTGCAGAAAGGGAGGGGAGAGAAGGGAGTGGGAGGGAGCTCCAGGCTGGGGTTTGCCCAGCCTGAGCTGGAGGGGATGCAGGTGGATTGGAGCCCCTCACTTCCTCCCCATCTAGATGAGGTTGGGCAAACCTCAGCCTGCAGCTCCATCCTGCTCCCTTCTCTCCTTTCGCTTCCTGCAGACACTGGGGGAGCAGGGAGAAGGGCTAGGGGAGAGAGGCTGCAGGCAGGTACCTCCACTGGATCAGCTGAAAAGTAGAGCTTGATCCCTGCCCCCTGACCCAACAGGCAAGTGACCATTAGGAAGTTTGGGGGTGGGGGAAAGAGAGAGTCACTCTAACTCACGGTGCTTTATGTGAAGTGCCATGAATTAAAGCAGGGATTTGCACATCTGTCAGGATCCTTAGATTTCTCGTTCAGACCTACAAACCTCTCCAAACCTCTCCCTTCTTAGTTATTTCATCAGTTAGATCTCTAGAGGTATATGCAGTAGGAACAATGAAGCTTTCACAGTTCAGCTGAAACTTTCAGAAACCAGAGAATATGAGCGGGGCCTGAATCATAGAACTTATGACTTCAGGAGATTAGGAGGAGCCAAAGACTTATTGAGTTCAAAACATGGTATATTAAGACTCACACCTTCAGGCAAGCCATAAGAACAGAGCAAAAAAATACAGTCTCATAGGCAGGGGGAAAAGGGATAGTTGCAAACAGACATAAACATCACATTCCATCCAGATAAATAGCACAGGCTAAAAACACACTGTCAGACATCAAGAGCCCTCTTTAGTTAAATTCTGAAAACAAATAATGATGAAGATCATGTATGCTAGACAAGGTTTAGTAGTTTGGGGGATTCGATCTCTTTTAGCATGCAAAAGAACTTGATCTGCCTTGCTGATATTGTCTTAGAGGTCAGGCATCATGGCAAAGACCTCAAGGGAATAAACAGCTACTGAAACAATCAGACCACAGATGAAGGGAGAATGAATGTTTTCTTTGTTTTGCTTTGTTGATTATTGGGGTTTGCTTATGCTGTTAGAACCAGGCAACCTTCTTCCCTGAGGAAAAGGAATGATTTATTTTTTCACCTGATAGAAGACGGATTTTTAAGGTTTTCTAACTTCCTAGGAGTGCAGCAATAAAGGGCTATGAAGGTCACTTTAAACCTTGGATGGGTTGATATCATACTATTTTGTATGGATGTAGAGCCAGCCAAGTATTTGATGCGACTTTAGCACCTGCTTACAGCAAGATCTGAAACTTAAAGACAGTGCTGAGCAAAATACAAAATACTACATAATACAGACAGCTCTGTTTTATATGGACATACACCAGCTTCATCTTTAGATTCCACTAATAATAGAAAGCACCTGGAATAAATGCCCTTATTAACTGCTACAGTTTTTCTACAGTATGTAGGGCTTGACAGTTATTTATGTAATATCTTCTCTCTACACACAGCCAGAATGCCAAAATCTGTCATTGTAAGGAAAACTGATGCAAAGCTTGTTATAAACAAAAGAAAAACTGGCTAATCTATTTTTATATATAGTATAAACATTGAACTCTACATCATATTTTAAAAAATCTTCCAGCTTTAACAATCTGGGGGAGTGCTTATAACCTGGGAAATTCCTTTATTTTGGAAAAAATAGTGTCTTTTTATACCTGACAGTGTCCCTGAGAAATCCTCAACTAACCGAGGGCCATATTGTTCCCTAACTACTCCAATAAAACTCCACTGCATTACAGTTCTCATTAGGATGGTAGTAAAACACTGGAACAGTTGTGGAATCTCCATCCTTAAAGGTTTTTAAGACCTGGCTAGACAAAGCCTCGGCTTGGATGATCTGGTTGGGGTTGGTCCAGGTTTGAGCAGGAGGTTGGACCAGATGACCTCCTGAGGTCCCTCCCAACCCTAATTTTCTATGATTTCACAGCCTTTTTTGAAACAATAAATTGGGAGTCCTAAATAACTATGATAAAAACTACTTTGAATGATATCCTGGCAAAGATCTCAAAATGTTCTGTATATTTAATTTAATAAAACCAAGCAGGGAAGAACTACTGGGTACAACCAAACTACGTTCTACAGGTTTTTGTTTCTGAATGCATAAATTCCTCTCTCATGTTCTAACTTCTCAAGAAGGAACACATAGTTTAATCCCATTTTATCAAATTATCAATTCAAAATAACTCAGGGCAAATATTTAGCATTATGTTCAGACAATACTTTCATTACCTTCCCTGCATGTTTTTCAAATCAAAATTTGGGTCCACTACAGACTGCTCTTTGAAACCTAGAAGCTCTGCAAATGCTGAGGATATCAACATTCATACATACCACTGACATACAGGGCTCATACGAAGATATGCCTCCACTTAGGTCTGAAGTTTGCCTTAAAAAAGCCTCATGATAAATTAATTTAAAAAATGAGCCAGCTTTTCTTTTTTTTAATTGCTAATTTTCAGAAGTATGCTTAACGTCCTTTGCTAAATTACAGGAAGCAAGATTATGGAAAAAATTGTGCTGCGCCATGCTTCATTTATTTTTATATTTTTGAAAAGTTTTTCAGCCCCCTGGAGGTCACCAATATATTCAGAATGCTGCCAGATAGGTGCCATTATTCTACTAATTTCCTGAATTCTTATCTCATATACCATGGTCTGGTTGCTTATCTTAGGACTCTTTTTTTATATATTGTCTTCAGGGGGGACAGTAAGTCTACTTCTATGTAAAATGGACAATTGCACCAAATGAAATCCTGGCCCCACTGAAGTAAATAAAAAGGTCTCATTCACTTTAAAGGGCCTAGGACTTCACCCTGAGAGGTTAAGTCAGTTACCTAAGACATTTAAGGCATTTATACATGTGCTCTAAGGGGGCGCTTTGATTAGCATGACTGAGAGCTGTGCTAATTAAAAGCTCCCAGAGTGTCATGAGTATCAGTGTTCCCATGCTGAAAAATGGCAGTGGGGCACTTTGAACTAAAGCTTGTTTGACAAGCGTTAGTTCAAAGTGCCCTGCCGCCATTTTTCAGCATAGGGACACTGACACTCGTGATGCTGTAGTCTGCCAGAGCACAGTAATTACCACGCTCCAGCAGACTCAATTACTTGAGTCTGCTCTGGCACGCTGTAATTACAGTGCATCGGAGCAGCCTCCTTGCATGTGTATAGGAGCCTTTAGGGCCTAATACAGTTTGGTCTCAAAGGCACCTCAATGGTACTTAGGAGCATGCATCACTTGCATCAACTACACTGAATGTGGATGAAAAAACAGGTAGCAACGCCAACATTTTGCCTACTGGTTATAGAACTCACCCAAAATAGTGGAGATTTAGCTTCTAAGCCTCTCTCACCCTTTAAGTATTTGAACCCATCTTTCTCACTTCCCAGAAGTGTACCCTAAGCACCAAGATTTAAAGCAGCCTAGCTGATATCACTCTCCTTGTGAAGCTGACTCAGGAGACAGTCAAGGGAGCACCTTTCATGCGGTCAGAAGAAAAGTAAGCAAAAAGAGGCTTGACTTTGTACCTAGTTACACTGGGGACCATTTTTAATCAACAGTTACCTAAAACAATGCATAAAGAGCCCTGAGAACAGGGACTAGAAACCAGGATTCCCTCTTCCTCAGGGGAGTGCCATAACCACTAGACTACAGAGCACTTCTCCCTCTCTCCGCCACTGGGGAGCGGGGATTTCAGTCTCTGGTGATAAGTGTGTTTTGTTGCTGCTGAATGTTTCATGCTTGGGCTGGGTGGAAGGGGATGAGGGGGGAAGCACACATGCTTTTCCTCTTTTACTTTTCTGTTTTTAAAATTTTTATAATAAAGTTTTAAAATGTCAAAAGTCTCTCTCTAGACTGACTATCCATTTTCTAACAGGCTCATTGGGTAAAAGACAGAAAAAGCTGTGACAGCAAGGATCTGGAGTCTGAAACACCTCCCTTCCAGGGAAGTGCTGTAAAGTATGGCTGTAAATTCACCCTCTTGTTGACCTTCTGGCTTCATGACTTTTATTCTTTGCTGCTCAGATTCAACAGGAGGGGTACAGGTGCACTCTGTTTAGCCTCTTCCAACCCCAGTACTTAGTGCAGTCTCCTGGGAATGGGAGATATCTATTCAAATCCCCTTAAACTGAGGAAAGTCTGCAACCTGGGCCACCCATATTCTGTATGAGTGCTCTAACCACTAGGTAACTGGGCAAAAAGTGGGTACCACCACTATTGCTGAATGCCTCCCTCCAAATACCATGCAAGCTGTAACATTACTCTAACACTACTAGGTCCAAGTAGAAATTAGGTACCGTAGTCAAAACTGGAAAATGCCTGCTGTTTAGCCTGGCAAGAACTTAAACGCATGCTTGTTCTTATTGTTTCCAACCTTTAGCTTTTTCAGTTACCCTTAAAGGTCCCTACATCTCCCCTTTCTCTGTATAAACTACTTCAACACCTATATTTAATTAAAGTGTTATCACTCTTTCTCAGCATCCAAGTTACCTCTCTCCAGTGTCCATCTAGGGGTTGACTGATAGCAGAGGGAAGACAAATGAGGAAGGTTGGAATCAACTAATCTAGGTTCTGTTGTCCAACTGCAAGACCTGGTTCATGACTTACAAGAAAAAAAAACATTTATGGGAAATCAGTCTTAAAAGTCAATTTAGTTTAACAGAATCCCTTTAAAGTAAATTCTAAGCAAGCAAGTCTCTTAGATGTGGCTTGAAATATATAACAAGCTTTATATGATCATATTTTTACGGTAAATGTACTGCTTCACTACTATGAGATGATACAGCTGCAAAAGGAATTATTCAATCCCAAATCTAACTTTGTTCACTTTAAGCAAGAGAAAAAATATCTTATACAAAGATTCTTGCAAAACTAACCAGAAATCAATGGTTTCACAATCATTAAAAACTACCACCAGAAACCATCTAAACTGGCTGTGTTTTATTCTCTGAACAAACCTAAACTTTTTCAATGTCAGAACCAGTAGTCTGCATATTGCAATATCAGGATGATAGCCCATCTTCATTCAACATATTGCTTAATATGGAAAGGGAAGGTCATCCATAGAAATGAAGAGTAGTCATTTACGGAGAACTTTTTGGAGAATACCCTTGTTTATAAATGGTTATACAGATACAATTCAATTCCTTAAATATTTCAAGGGGAATCAAAACTTACACAAAATAAAAGCATACCATTTGTGGCATACTGTTCTGTTGAGTAGCACCTATACAAAGTAGACTTTCTATGTCACATCTTGCCATGTGTGTCATTCACTTGTATTCTTAAGGTGACCACTTTTTAACCATGTGATTGGTATGTAAATATGTGACTAAACGTTTGTTAAAATTAAATAAATGAGAAAATTAATAATGAGAAAATTTTACATTAAGAATTCTTTAATATAAATATACATATATTATGACACTAGCATATTGTTATACTTTATTATCGGGGATATAATAAAGTGGCTATGGGGTGATCTGGTGGCCACCTATCAGTTTATCAGGGGTGCTCACCAGGATCTGGGGGAACGTCTATTCACCAGAGCACCTCAAGGGATGACAAGATTGAATGGTCACAAACTCCTCCATGACCGTTTCAGGCTGGACATAAGGAAGAACTTCTCTACTGTCTGAGCCCCCAAGGTTTGGAACAGACTGCTGCCGGAGGTGGTTCAAGCACCTACTTTGAATGCCTTCAAGAGACATTTGGATGTTTATCCTGCTGGGATCCTATAACCCGTTGACTTCCTGCCCCTGGGGCAGGAGGCTGGACTCAAAGATCTTCTGAGGTCCCTTCCAACCCTAATGTCTATGAAATCTATGAAATCTATAAATTTACAAACATTTTGTATCTTTAGAATTTTGAAGTGAACAACTAAGTCAACTAGCCAAGTCATAACTACAACATAACATTCTTTGTTCTATGATCTCTGAGGACCAGACTATATCTTCCTAGGTGTTTATATGGCACCCAATACAATGGGGTTCCCAACCCAAATAGTGATTTTTAACAGTATTCTAATATATATCTATTAAGAGAGAGAGCATCAGCTGCTCTAAGTTGCTTCTTGGAATAAATTTGCACTTTCTTGTTTAGTAGACTCAGCCTCATTAGCCATGAATTCTAGCTCTAGCTCTACCACTGATTTGCCAGAAAGTGCAAGTTAAAATTCTAAATTCTTCTAGTTAACAGTCCATCATGAGGCAGAGTGGCCTCTAAGTCTGGAGTGTTTTTAGGCATATCAACATTCGCAGCCAAAGCATACAAGGTACTGATATTGCTAGGACCATGTCCAATTCTATCTGAGGACAAGTTCCCAACTACAGCTAAGTCAAGTGGAGTGGCCTTCACCATCAGAACAGAAGAAAGCTCACACTCACATTTCTAGATCTATAGCAAAGCATCTGAACCACTCGGATATTGTACCCTCATACGACTTGTATGTCTTGCTGTAGGACTTTTATGTCTTACCACTTGTTCCCCTCCTTCCCTGTCTTCTATTTTTCTTATTTATGTTCTATACTTCTGAGGGTATGGATTACCTTACTACATATCTATATGGTACAATCTCATCCAATTTCTCGGGTATGGATTGCCTTACTACAATCTCATACAATCTCATCCAGTTTCCAGGGTATGGATTATATTACTACATATCTATATGGTACCCAGTACAATCTCATCCAAGTTCTTTAAGTGCTATATCTCTGCATCTCTTTCTCTATGGTAAATTTTAAACTTTGAAAATACTAAACAAAAGTTAACAGTAGGAATGGAAAGACTTGCATTGACTTCTTTGGGCTTTTCATAAGATCCTTGATGTAACCATAAGGACCAATATGGTGGCTGAGGATAGCAAGGAGCCTTGTGTGCTTCTGCCCCATCTTCTGTTGCTCTTGGCATGACCCTACAAATACACTGGAGGAATCCTTATCAGTGCATTTAGGGTGGTTTTAAAACCATTTTTGCACTTCTTCAACAATACCAAGAGTTCTTTGTAAAGACCAAAGAATATTGATAATGATGCACTATCACCCTCACTGGCACAAATCTATCAGAAGATATGTCAGAAACTGGACATACATACTTCATTAACTCAATGTTGCCTGTATAGTACACAGGAGATGTGGGTTGCTAAATAAAGCTAAATAAATAATTAGTATGCAGGGCTGTGAATATTATCACTGTAATTTCTATACTGGTATGTATGTATGTGGGTAGACTCATGGGAAGAACCCATGTTATAATTCTGTGCCTGAAATGCTCTTAAAGTGCTGTAACAACACAAAGCTGAGCATTTTAGATACACGAAATACAGAAAAAGAAGCACTTTGAATAATCATGGTGATTCTCCAGTATTCAGTCATCTCTCTCAATACTTTTATTCATTCTTAAAAGTCTTGTATTTGACTTTTTATTTTTAATCCTGATCTGCACGTGTAAGACTGCTACCAAAATAAAAGGTTACTGCATGCAAAGAAGTGCTGTGCTCCGATTGGTTAGTCTTGTTCTCTGACCTGCTATCTCATTGAGAGACTGATTCAGATGTGAAAATGGGAGAAAACTTATTCTAATGATGCCTTCATTTCTCAGAAGCACTAGACTACATATCACTCCAAAGCTAACTATGTTACAAACAAGCTCACTACAAAAGTAACAAAACCCTTGTGAGTATTTGCATGAATTTTCTTAGCAAGCACACACTTCTTTTTTTTACTATATCTTGAAACACAAGAGAACATAGACCACCCATGTTATCAGGTAGCCCAGGATCTGAAAGGTAAGGACAAGGCTAGGATTGCTTTCCTTGTGTGAATATAAATGAACTGATCCACATATGTCAGGGAACCACTGCTCATCCTCAGTCAGTTCATGTCCCTGATAGACTAACTTGTTCCAAGCCCTCCAAAAATCATGCACATGAGAAACCCAAGGCTATCATGTAAGAATTGTAATGCCATACTATTAAAAATGTTTTTTGACAATCAGCAATTAATGTCTGATTTCAGGATACTGCATTCAACTATTGTTCCAACTTCTAGTTTTAAATCAGTACTGTAAGCACTGATGTTATGGTGGCAGTTGGTAAAAGGCTTTTACTGTTGTTACTGGTTAAAAAACATGCTCACAGGTATGTGGGATCTAACCTGAAACTGCAACAAGATAGCAACTAGTTTACAAATCCATATTGGGCCACACATGGTGTCAAAAGTCACTTCACTGTTCTCCTTTGATAGCTTATCAGTGACATTTCTCCAGCAGTATAGGATGCAAAGCTGGGGGTTGGGAGCCTTAGGAAACTAGAGTCTTCTAGTTAATATATTTTATCTGGGCAAATACCAAAATAAAAGTGGAAAAGTGAAAGGAATAATTCATTAATGGCCACAAACACTGCCTCCGCACAGCATAAGAGAGAACAGATGAAGGCAAAAATTCCTTTGACATCCCGTAACAAAATCCTGGCATTGTTTGGGATTTTATTAACAATGTCTTTACAAGAAATAGTCTAAAAATGAAGCATCTCTGAAATAGATGTAGCCTATTTCTTTACATCATTTAAAGTAAATCTAATCCTTTTTTATAGCACAATCTGGATCCCTTTTTTTTCAGCTGTGTAGATGTAAAGCAGGCAGTATCCTACTACCCTCTCTCCATTTTGCACTTTCAGATCACTTAGGTAATTCAGAGCTGTAGAGAATATAGGTTGGGGGGAGTGCAGCTTTGCTTTCCCTTGTACTGTTGCTGTATAATGATGAAATTATGACTAACTACTAAACTAAAGGAAAGTGTTCCACCTAGAGACCAGCTTCATGACTCAAAGCAGCTGACAGGCTATCTGCAAATGGACATCATTTTAGGATTGAATATACTTGCTAGTTTTGTGCTAAAAATGATGCAGAGGTATTGCCCCCAGAAGTAATTAACAATGTTAATCTTTTTTTTCCTCTCTATGGTGATAAAGAGAGTCATTTTTATATTTAATTAATGCAGAGGATCATTTTGGAAACTGGCTAATGAGGCGCTGATCACATTACCATGAAAATGTGCATTAACACTGCAACTGAGGAGGCTGTTTCATGTATAGAGAATCCACTTTGTAATTAGCCCACTGTGAAATGAATCACATCAAGAACTCTAAGGGAACCAGTAGGCAATGGACACTTAGCTACTGCTGTGCCAATAGACCACCAACATTATAAGCTGTTTTCTCCTCAATACTGCCTGTCATCCACAGTGCAGTCCAAAACTGTAAGTGTTCAGCCTCTGTCAACTATAATGTATCAAAGCTAAGACAAATTACAGAGAAGGAAAGAACAGATGCTAAAAGGCATTAAACTTTAGATTGTTAGATCCTGCAATGACAAAAGAAAACAAACAAAAAGCTGTAAATCAAACAGAGATTCAATAAGATCTGTGCAAAATTATGGGCTATTATGGTAAGTGCTTGTTTCTTCCTCTCCCCCCCCCCCCCCCCCTCAGCCCCCAGCCATCTTCCCACAGGAGTGGCTTGCTGCTGGAAAAGGCAACAAAATAATTGTAAGATATTATGATCTTTGTTTAGTGATAAACTAAAATAATACACAGTCTGCATAAAAAAGAACTGAGAAAACCATTATCATTTAAATCTATTCTATTTAAGTCCTGTTCAGAAAATTCAAATGTATATTAAGATCATTTTAATTTCAGCAATCATATTAATCTATCAATCATAAAATTAAATATACTTATTGACCAGCACAAAATTGCCATGAAAACTTTCTTCCATGAGTTAGAAATACCTGAGATTGCAGACCGGTTAAATCCTAGCACCTGCAGAAGCCATAGCATAACTGATCTGAAACCACAATCCTATTACTAAAGCTAAGGGTTCCCTTACAACATTACTGATATGGTTCAATGAGAATTGCTGTTATACAACTGGCATGTTGGCAGAAGATGCACAAAAATGTTAAAAGGATCCCACAGGAAGTCATCTGAAGGGGGAGTGGCAAAGTAGTAGAAAACAACAGTCACCCAAAAATAATAAAAAGGAACAACTAAGCTAATAATTTCCACAGGGGGAAAACACCCCTTTTTATTTAATGTTTTTGTCAGAGCACAAAGTCTGAGTCAAGAGACACTAGCAATATCCTCTGCACTCACCTGTGAAACTTCATAGAGCAGTTTGTAGTGTTCCTCTCTCTTCTGAAAAGTGCACAGATTGCAGCCCATTCTAACAAGCAAAACAAGAGCAAAGCTTCTAATTTTCCCAGAACTGAAAGGCAAATGCACTGACAGGGAATCACCCTCCAGACTTGAATACTGTTTTTCATCAGTCACTCCAGCACAGAAACACAGACACACCACTGTTAGCTGGAAGCACAAGCCAGGGTACTGTGTAGCAGCATGCTCTTCTTCCCTTTCCCTAAGTATCTTACACTCACGTATACACACACACAGAGTTTCGACTCAGTTCATGGCAACACTCCCCCTGTCTCTGCATCAGTGCACATGACTACACAGATTCTGACTCATGAATATTAATAGAGCCTCATTGATTATTTATGACAGAACGTGTTAGCGGGGAGGGGTGTCATAGCTGCTGTTGATGACAGATGAATATTCACTAATTAAGAAGCAAATGTAGTGTGGTTAAACAAAATTCACTTGTGTCAATACCATAGCTGTTTATAAGGATAGAAGGATTAAGCACAGAATATTTCAAAGAGGAATACACATTTGTCTTTTAATTTTATCAGTAATCATAAGACTAATTCATGACCAAGAATTTCCTACGCACAAAACCAAGTCTTAGGTTAGGTCTCCACCTTGTGCAAAAGGAATTATGAAATGTGTTTCAGGAACATTTCTTACACATTTAAAAAAGTGATTGTGAAACCTGAGCGTATGTTGTTGAATATCTAAAGCACCAAAAAAAAAAAAGGAGATAAAACAAACCCAGATGGTTATACTACTACTATATTCACTTTTGACAGTGCCAAATCTACACAGAAACAAGGATACCATAATTGTGAGTCTATAATGTGTATGTGTAAATATACAGTCCATGTATAGATGCTATGAATATAAGATTAGATCATTTTTCTACATACATACACACATTATATATGTTCACTACATGAATATCCTACAGAGTTACACTTGTATACTTACCATGTAAAACGAAGATTAAGAGAGTATAGTATAGTACAGTAAATCTTACCAGCCCGAAGTTTTTCAGGAAACTGAACAGATATGCCCTCTTGGACTTTTAAATATTCAATGGCTTCTATAATATAAGGCCTCGGTGGCTAATTTTACCATTTATAAATTAGATTATAATAGCTCAATAATTCTCAATATGTGTATAAAAGCAGGGATGCATTTATAATTAAACCTACATGTTAAATGTTAAAGGTAATGGAAGTCAGTTGTACTTCCATGCTTACATTAATTCCCTTATTTTACAGCATGTGATCTAGCTGTATGTTTCTTAAAGATAAAAACCTTGACTGTAACAAACCAGGCTCCCCTTCACCTCCCCCACCCAAAGCAGGCAAGAAATAAAAATCAAGATTTCTTCTGTCTCTATAGTACCTTATCCAACAATTCTACTAATAAAGAAGTATGTCCTTCTTCCAAAGCATCTTTAAACTGGATGGGATAGCAGGTAGACTCCAAAGTAAAAATAATTACTCAAGAAGCCAAGGTAACCAGTTTAGTTAAGACTGACACTGGGCTCTGAAGAATTTTAATTGCTAGACACTAATGTACAGCTACTATTTTTGGGTGCAGTTTCCTAAATGTGCTTTGTCAAACATTTAAAAGTCGATAACAGGAAATGATTCTAATGAGTACTAATTGTTAACAAATTGGCTTTGCATCTAGCAGCACCTCAAACACCACCGGTGCACAGTAGCAAGTAGATCAACAATCATCTGCTGCTTATCAGTCCTTCCCCTTGGGATGTAATAATCCGATTTTCTGGGCCTTAATTTTACCTAACGGGCTGGATGAAAGCCAAGCAGACAGACCTACAGGAAAACAGCATTATTACTGTGGACACTGAATATGAGCAAAGTTTGTAGAACCCTTATGCAAATTGTGGATGAACTGGTATCAAACCTTAATTAAAATTCATTTCTTTTAAGAAATGGATGGGGTCACGAGGAAGAAAATAGTGACCATGTACAGAGCAGACTCTTTTTATACCAGCCACAGGCACCATTCATGTCACACACCACTCATATCTATTTTCATATGGACATGTCCTGAAGCCGACAAATCTGGATCAGAACTTTCCTGAAGTTCACAGGGTTAAGTTTGAGGTTTTGGGAATGGGCTTATCATCGCTAGCAAGTCATGACTTCCAGTTCTCTTCCTCTCTACTGATATACCCACAAAATCCTGGTCAGAACAAGGTCCACATACATGAAACAAACATTAGCTATGTCTTGGAAGGTTTCCACATTGTGGAACTGAAGAAGAATTCTCAGGTATGTCAATTTTGAATTTAAGAAATTCAGATCAAAGAATTAGATAACAGTCATGCAAGGACAACCATGCCATCTTTTGATGAAAGTGCTTTCTTCAGCTGCTGACAGAACTTCTTCCTATGAGTTCTGAAAGCTAAACTGTAAATTTAATGACCGGGGGGGGG
>NW_005841847.1:1482021-1483808 GCF_000455745.1 Alligator sinensis | reverse complement strand
TATTATTTACCATAGTTTATAAGCCCCACAATTAGTTTGTAAATACAAAAATATCACTGCAGTATTTCACTTCTTAGTTCCAAAAAACAAAACCAAAATAAAATAGCAGATGAAATATGCAATTGAAACATGCAGTTAATCTTTCAGCAGTTTCCCTTGGCTGTCCCTTTTTCATTACCACTCCTCTGGTTTTGTTTCCTTCCATGAAACCCACCTAGGCTTCCCCACTCATTTATCAAGTGCCTCCCCATGCCCATATGTACAGTAAAGGTTCTACTTTCTGTTCCTATATCCTTCTAATAGGCACTGGCTATAGAGCTAAGAAGATTTATTTCAGAAGGGAAAGAAATACTTCACAGTACTTGAATTCCATCAAAAATGTTCTGTTTTGTTTTCACCTGTGGTCAGAACTTTAAACTTTGTGCATCAGTATGTGAAATTTGAAGCAAAACTTGATCAAACTAATTATTAAATTGAAATATATTATGCACTTTGGTCAAGTTGAATTTGACGTTAGGAAGAAAGTAATCTCCTTTTTGTTTAATGCCCTCCCACATCAAATCTGTAGCTAAAGAGAGAGAAAAGATATTAAAACATAATCAAGTATTTTTTATTCTATATGTAATTCAAAGATATTTGAATTATTCAACAATCTTCTTGATTGTGGAGTTCCCCCTGTTCATCACCCATAATGTAATGTCACTACAAAGACTACAAAGGTTCGGCAGGGTTTACAGTCAAACTAAGAATGCAAGAACCATGATGAACAAAATGCAAAAGATGATTTAAATTTTAACAGTGTGACAGTAATATTCATGAATAAATTTTCATATGTGACAGTCTAAGTTGAGCACCATGCTGCATATGAGGCACCTAAGATATGACTTAGGTCACCTAAATTTGGTATATAGTTGTACCAACGAAGTCATTTAAGTGCTTAATAATAGGTAAAAGTGTTTAGATAGGTACCTAGTGTTTCTCTAGCTAAACCTATCAGGAAGGAAGAGAACTCAAGAGTAAATTATTCCAAATGGACCCCGTTCTAAAGGGTGGTCCTGTAGCTTTAAATTTCACACAAAACAGAGCTTTGTGCTGTACTCCAAAATTCTACCTGAGTGAGGGAAGCTAAGTCATTGGTCCAAATTAAGAGGCAAAACTAAGCGAGTCTGAGGTGGTTCAACTTACATTTTCTTTTAGACTACTCAGCAAATAAAATCCACCAATTTATATTTTGTTAAATTCAGACTCTTTTTCTGAGATGCTAATATTATAAAAGCTTTAGTCTGTCTGTCTGTAATGCTTTATTTGCACTCTGATTGATTGACTCAGCAGCCAATCAGAGTGCTCTGCACAGACAGAGGCACACAGCAGAGCACTGCCATGGCAGTGGGGAATGAGGGGCTGGAGGGGGGCAGCAGTGCTTCATCCCCCCAGCTCTGTTCCTTGGAGGCGGAAGTGGCGCGGGGTGCTGGTGGTGCAGTGCTGGCCTCGTCTCCCCACACAGCAGAGCGCCACCATGACAGTGGGGACTGAGGTGCCACTGGCCTCGCCCCCCTCCCGGCCCTGCTCCTTGGAACCAGGGGCTGAAGCAGGGGGCAGGGAGAGGGAGGAGGTGTGGAAGAGGGAAGGGAGGGAGGGAGGGAGCGAGGGGGAGAGCTGGTGGTGGCAGCGTGCGGTCACCCGCTGCGGCGCCAGCTGCAGGCACCCACCACCACTGCCTGCAAGCTCCCCTCCCCCCTATTCCTCAGAGGCAGTGGCGGTGGGATGAAGGTGGGCGGCTGCAGGGG
>NW_005841847.1:1474632-1482011 GCF_000455745.1 Alligator sinensis | reverse complement strand
GCGACGGGTGGAGAAGGGAGGGAGCGGACCCAGACCTGAGGTGGTAGAGGGGAGGGGCAGGGCGACACAGGCCTCTGTCCCTGCCTGCTCCCCACCCCGGTCATGCTTGATGGACAATTTGCTAGTATAATATAAACCCCACTCAATCCCTCTGAATTTGGTCTCAAGAGTCTAGATGTCAAGGGACTAAAAGAAGGATGTATACCAAAAGCAAGCAAAGCATAAGATAACATGAAATAGAAAAAATCCATTGCTCCTTGTGCCTTGCCATATATCATATTTTCTCACACACAACATGCCCCAGAATAAGATACCTCATTTTTGAAAGGCAGAATGAAGAAATAAAGGAAGAAAGGTCTTTTCTTATAGTAGGTAACTGAGTAGCAGGAGCTAAGGAGCCAATCCTGCTCGTTGTTTTGTTCTCTGGGGAGTGGGCACAGACTTTACTTTCACTTTTGCTCAGCAGAATCTTAAGTGGGAGAAACTGCTGTTACCGTATTTCCATGTGTGAGATACATACTCCAATTTCTAGCAGGTGGTTTTTGGGGAAAATGTGTATTATAAATGAGAAAATATGGTTTCTACCATCCCAGAGTGAACCAAATTCAGAAGTGCACTGCCATCTCTTGTGATTTCATGCACATCTCAACAAAACTGTTTTTATTAAAGCTTCAGCTATTGGAATCAAAGGTTTACAGAACAAACTCACTTTACATTAGGAAAAAAAGGTTCTACCCTTCATGTTTACAAAGAAAAAAAAACAAGTGCACTCTAGGCACTCAGGCACTGGAAGGCAAATAACAATGCCCCAATGTATTTTTAAAAAAGAGAAAACAAAACAAAACAAAAAACCTGATGATTCTTGAGGACCACACCCTAACTTTCAAACACTTAACAATATATGAAGGAACGTAAATTGCCATTGTAAATTTGATGGGAAACAGAAGTTGAAACTGCTGCATTGCTAGGGATACTGAAAAAAGGTGCAAGGTATGTGACCCAAGACTTATTGTACTAAATAGAACCCACTGAGTAAATGGCTTTGCATGAGTTTAAGTGAGGGACATGAAAAGAGGCAGATCTAGGATACTGAAAAAGGGAGAAGGATGTGCAGACGGTGAGGTACATCATCCCATAGAACACAACACACGTTTCTCCAGTTAAAAAGGAACTAGAAGCTTCACTAATAAGTAGAGGCCTATGGTTAAATTATTCAATTTAAGATTGAAGCAACCCTCCACCACCCCCCCACACACTTTATTTAAACATGCATCAATTTGTTATATAATCTATTTATATGTATGTGTGTATATATAACGCAACAAATTAGGCAAAACAAAGGTGTTGTTTCACAAGTCCTGGAGTCATTAGAGTTAAATGTACATCTATTTCAGATTCATAAAACAAAATCAAGGCTTCTTGAGTGTCTGGACAGTCTCCAATGCTTCACTGAAAGTGATTTTCACCCCTCAACTAATGTTCACCTAAGTTAATATTTCTATTAGCTTATGTATTTATCTAGAGGTTTTAGCTAGAGTTAAAAAGCACTTTCACAGCAGGGCTGTGAAATGGGAGAGATGATTAGCAGTGAACAGACAGCAGCACAACAGAAGGAAGGAGAGCTGGAGTAGTGGGACCATTACAGACCATTTAAAAGGAAAGAGGGTTGTTAACACCCATGGAACGAAGAGTTTAGAAGGAATCAAGCAAATTATAATGAGCTATGAAGTCAATTGACTCTGCCTGAATAGAAATGCTGCAGCCACAGCCAGGCAGTTGGCTTTAAACTTTGGACGGAGTAGGAGTGCCCCCCCTAGACATGAAGAACTACAAAAGATCTGTGACAATTTAACTGGGAGCATCATCACTGGCAAGGCAGAAGAAAACAGCAAAGAAATAAACTGAATCCAGAAATATGAATCCAGAAAACCATCAGAACCCACATGCAAAAGCACAGAGTAAATATCTGAGTGAGGAAAACATACATTACGGATCAACACTCTCAGGAATTTATGTACACAAAAATAAGTAAACAGAAGTCTTCTGAAATTCCTGACCTTATTGCTTTAGACTCTGAGGTTTTTCACATTATCAGAAATCTTGCAGAACCCAGACTACAGGCCTGAAAGCAAGCAAGACTAGCTAGCATAGGACAAGGAATGCCTATATTCTGTGCATCTCTATAGACCTCCATGTCTAGGATCCTTTGGGGATCAGACTTAATTAAATAGGTTCACGTTTCAGCTTCAGCGATCTCTCTGATACTGGAGATGATACACGGGTGACGCAAAGTACATTCATTTTGTCTTTTATTTTATATGTTTAATTGAAATGTCTCGAAAACACAGAAATGCAGGACACCTAGTACATTCTGTAAATACGTTTCTAGAGACAGATTGTGAGCTAAACAGAAGGCATGCACAAAAAAATCCTCTCTCTGCAAGGACTTTTCACCATAGAAAAACTGCATGGGTTTAAGTGAGGAACACGAAGATCTCTGCAAAAGATCTGGAAAAGTTTCAATTCCTACTTTTTCACATCAAATTTACAATGGCAATTTATGCTCCTCTATATATTGCTAGGTGTTCAAAAACTGCTTCGATAGAAAAACACTTTCCTCCCTAGAAAACAAATTGCTTAGAAAGTTTCATTCATCCCCACCTGCAGAGCCCATGTAAAAGGGCTCATACTTCTTTATAAAACAAGAAATTCTATCGTTCCCACTTCCTGATTAATTACATTTTTTTCCTCTACCTCATTCCTATCCCACAGTTTCAAACACTAAATTCTTTTTCACTTCAAGTCTTAACTTATTCCATAGTTTTCCAGTGTTCTGTTAAACAGCCGTTGCAAGCAAACCTTGAAGTGGCTGCAGATCAGTGAGTGGTGGCTATACAATATATCCGTATTTATTTTAAAACCTTAGGGTTATCTGAAGCGTAACTGAAGTTTGATTACACTGAG
Organism: Alligator sinensis; assembly: GCF_000455745.1. Lineage (NCBI taxonomy): Eukaryota > Metazoa > Chordata > Crocodylia > Alligatoridae > Alligator > Alligator sinensis. The sequence continues at coordinate 1,479,047 of NW_005841847.1, read as the reverse complement.
ACACTTATTCTTATAAACTTATTCTGGCCCAATAATTCCCAACTAAATTTGGGAACTGGGGAGAGTACAGTAACTGCTAGAGTATAAACCTTCTGGCCTTCTCTCCTCTTCAAACTTTAGAACAGCCAGGCTGTCTTAAGAAAGTAGGCAAGTGGCTTTTCACTGCATGAGAGAGGCTCTGGATTTTGCAGCAGACTACAGTTATACAGGACCAACTTTCAGTAATCCAGCTGAACTAGATTTCAGTGTGTGCTTACATATACCACAGGTGTTATAAGGCTTAACTAATGCTTTCTAAATACCTTTGGATTTGAAAAATGTTACAGAACAGAACATTTTGCTACTGTTCAAATTATTTCTGAAGCTTTTTTTTGTCTTAGTGACATGCATGAGTAAAAAATCTGAAGCCAGTTTTCTATTCCCTCCCCCATGTGTAAACAATCTAACCATCTTTCACACGAGGGGGGAAAAACCAGCTTTCCAGAACTGAGATCTTACATGCCATTTTTAGGCCTAGATAAAAATGACAGAAATAATGGTCTGGAAAGGGAGCTAAAATAGAAATTCTACTGTATCCTCTGAAGCAGCATGGACTGACGTGTTGGAGATGTTTTCTTTGGCATCCCTAACCCAATAAATGGTGGATGGCAGGGAAGGTAAGGAATAGAGGATAGATCACTCTAGAGATATCCAATTCAATGATCTCCGCATATAAAACTCACTTCTGCCATTGTCAGAGATTGGCTTACTTGTTGTGGCAAGGGTATCGTGGGCCTTAGCCCACCAAGAAAACTATAAGCCTCTTTCAATAAGGGATGCCACTGGGAATGCAACAACTAATTAGAGAGTTGGCTTTGACACACAAAATGAAAATTTAGGGATGGGAGTGATGGTTAGGGGTGCATCGATAGAGATTTGGGGGGCTGATACTGATAGCCAATTTTTAAGGAGGCATATTGGCTGAGACCAATCCAATTTTTGATACAGCTGCATGCAGCAGGGTAGTATCTTTTGGTGGAAGGAGAAGGGGAAGGGAAGGGGTGTAGGGGGCAGATGAATGCCCTCCGTAGTGAGGGAGGTAGTGGGTTTGGGCAGGCACTGCCCAGCTGAGGCAGGGCGTGGGACAGAGCCGTGGCTTGTCCAGAGGGTGTGAGGGGTGGGTGTGTGCCCCTGGATCTGCACGGGTTGGGGCAGGGTAGGCTGCAGCTATGGGCTGGGGCAAGAGCTGTGCTGAGCTCTTCCCAGTGCGTGGGGTGCAGGGTTGCGCCGGGGCTGCGCTCAGGGTGGGCAGCAGCAGTGCTGGGAGGGGAGACTATGGGGGGGCTGTGGCAAAATTGGTGCCTGCCCCAGCCCCACTCCCTCCCTTACCATGGGGACCTTGATCTGCCCCACCATGTCCCTTCCCTTTCCCCTCCCCTTCCACCACAACAGACTTACCAGCTGCACGCAGCTCTCCACACTGCCATGCTATGCTTCTCGCTGCCTCCATGCTGTGCTGCGGCTGCGCGCACACATGGGCATTTATCAGCCAAATTATTGGCCACAGCAGGCTGATTTCCTATACAGTCAATTTTCTTTATAATGTTGCCAATCCAATATTGGACTGATGTATCGATTCACCTCTAGTGATGGTCATAAAGAAATGAGAGATCCAAAAGGTAACATCCAATAGAGCGCACTGGCCAGCACCCACTTTCCCCTGAATGAATCCAAAGAGCCTGGGGATGTTTACCAGTAAAACTCTGCCTGGAGATGTGAGCTGAGAAGCAACAGGAAAACAGCCTTGCATTTGCCCAGGTTACCTCCAGCCAGAGCTTCCTTCCTGGTCTGATAGATGTACAGCTTGGCCAGAGCCAGGAGGAGGTTAACAAGGAGGTCCCAGGACTGGGGCAATGAACAGGAAGAGACAGGATACTGGGCTAGATGAACAAATGGTCTGGCCCAGTATGGCTTTTCCTATGTTCGTATGACATGCAGAACATCAGACCGGCAGCTGGATCTCCTTGCTTCTGTTCTCCGCTATGGCACTAACCTTTATGAAGTTCTTGTAATCTGCAAGGATATTGTGAAGATCAATACTTTAAGTACTTAAAATTCTTCAAATAGAATATGTTGTCTAACTCTAAGGGTATAGGTGTATTAATTATATTGAAGTATTAATTACATCAATAAAAGAGGATACTTATAAAAGCTGATATGATTATGTCTGAAATATTCTGTAACAAAACAAGTGCAGCAAAATGGCTCTAACTTTAACCCTACTTCATTCAAGGTCAACAACAGGGTGATTTAGCTTATTTGTATTGCTACAGAATCATGTAGATGTAACAGTTACAACATCATAGTGGATAAATGTTTCTGGGAAGCAGTTCCTAGTGCCCTTTTAAAGTGGCTAAATTATACATTTGTCCATACCCAAGACAGAGGCCGGCTTGAGTTTCCTGGCTCCAGCACAGCTCCCCACTGGCTGGAAGCTGCACCCACGCTGCAGCTGGGAGTGGAGGGAGGTTGGAGGGGGTGAAAAAGCAGCAGCAGAGCAGACAGTTTGCAGACACCCAGCCCTGGTGCAGCTCCCCTCTGGCCGGAAGCTGCACCCACACTGCACTTGGGAGTAGAGGACTGGAGGAAGTGGTGGCAGTGAGGATCCAGGCAAAACCCACCCCACCAACACTACCCAGCCCACGTTGGACCGTATCTGGGAGGGAGAAAAGTAATGGCATCAAAGCAGGCACAGCCCTGGTCCCAGCATCAGCACAGCTCCTTGTTTCCTGACTCTGGTGTGGGCACAGGCAAAGCTTCTGCAGGCCACATCCAGTGGTTCAGACCCAGGCCATATGTTGCTGACCCCTGTCCTAGGTACGTCTCTACCAATTCAGGTGGTTTTACTATGCCCATCATCACAGTATTTAATACTGAAAAAATATTATTATAACCACTGGCATTTCTTACTTGTCTGCATCCACGCTATGCTAATCACTGTACAAATATGCAGCAAAGAACAGTTCTTGCCTGAATAACTCATGTATTAAAAAGAGAAAGATATAGAAAGAATTGGAGAATTAAGTAAATATATGATAGCAAAGTGGTTATCCCGGTGGTTGAACACATCTTGGTAATAAAAAGTTATTACATTTCAGTGTTTTTCAGTTGTGCCTCAACTTAGCCACTATTTGTTGGCTTAAATCTAATGCATAACCTCATGGCAGGCTATGAAGTTACAGAGAATAGCAGTCCATAGCATAAATGTTACATTATAATCACAGAGATATGCTTAGCGATGTTTTGACTTCAGGGTCTGGTCTCAAAGATGGCACTATTGCCAACTTAGAACTGATGTTAAGAGACACATTTAGTAAAAGAGTCAGTCAGCTTAGCACTTTACAAATGCACCTCACTCTTTAGGAGGCTTTCATAGCCTTGAATGGACTTCCAAGGCACTGAAGTCCAAAGAAGGTTGTGCTGAATCAGGATATAAAAAGGCAGTTGGCTTACTCTGTTGCCAAAATATAAAGATGTTGTAACATCACTGTTAGTGCTTTATGTCACTGCAGCCAACACTAATATTTCAACATGGAAATAATCTCTGTCTCCAAAGGAGGAGGAGAGAAGGAGAACTGATTTTGTAGGTGGCACATTGTGACTTTTCATCACTACATCATTCATAGTAAGCAGTATACATGGTCGTAGGAAAAAAAATTTGCCTTCCAACTAATGATCTGATAGGATGATGGATGTAGGGGTAGCACTGTGCATTATCACAGAGAGGAGCTATACATACAATTCAAGGGTCTGACAGCTGGCTAGTTTGATTTAAAATTACAATTTGAACAGAAATCAACTCTGTTTCTTGACAGTCATTAACTGAGAACCATAAAAGTGCCATTAATTCTGTAGTAGTCAGCAAATGTTTTGTAATGATCTAACACTAATGCACCCTCTCCTATAAAGCCCCCACAGCAGCAATGGTTTACTGTACACTACTTGGGTTTTCTAAAGCTGAAAATCACTGCCAATGCACCTGCTTTCCAGAAGATCATTAGGTAAAAATCCCAATGTAGTCCAATCAACCTGGCTTTAGTTACCTTACCGTCTGCTCTAGACAAAAATTAATGTTATTAGATGCGTCTTTCTCTCAAGATCGGCTGGTGTTTGGTTACCGTGCCAGCTGTCTGAGAGGTGCTTAGGTCTGTTCTACGCTGACCCAGCTCATTGTCTGGGTAGGGCCCAAGTCCCAACATACTACACTAACGTACTGACTGGAGCCTGCACCAGCTGTTACACTATTGTACAGGTACTTAAAAGGATTACAGCACACTAAACCACAAGCTTGGCAGCAGACACTCTTGTCAAACCAGAGCTCTGCTGCAATTCTCACAGAGACCATTATAAAATGGGAACACTGAGCTCAGGTATAA
>NW_005841847.1:1463586-1474601 GCF_000455745.1 Alligator sinensis | reverse complement strand
GGGAGGGGGGGGCAGGGGGGACGGGGAAACGGACAACACAGGGTGAGAAACTCCTGCAGTTGCATGGATTGCAGCAAATGAAATCCGATTAACAACTCTTTCTTTTATTACAATTTCCTGTAGAAAATACGAATTAGCATAGCAAATCCTGCTTTATCTCCAAACAGAATTACAGATCCTTAATCTGAAATCTGCTCTTTCCTTTCGAAACAAAAAGTCAAACAGGAGAACCTGTCAACTTCAGAGGAGAGATTTGTAACATCTCAGTAGTTCTAAGGGGGCTGATTGTTTTTCTGGGCATTGGTTTCAGATAGCAGTGGTTCCCTCTACATGTACACAGTATCTGGGCCACAACCACAATTCTCTAGTCTACAAGATGCATTTTATTTTGTATACCATTTCTATGGTACTGCAAGTTATCAATACTTCCTGTTTGTCAGTCCAGCCTTCTGGAAGCATGCAATAAAACTGCTTTTCTTTTAAATAGCTGATAATGATGACATTTACTACACAAAAGTAGCCATGGAGAAATGCAAAATACCAAAAACAAACTCACTTATTTCAAACACAGAATGCTTCTATTAACTGAGCTACTTTAGTAATATTCTGCACAAGGAATGTTTTAAATTGTCCATTCATAAAGCCTTCAGTATACCCTTATATCACTTAAGGGAACATTTTTAAAGTGGTAAGTAGGGATTTTGCATACATGGATCCCATTGACTCTACCAAGATTCAAGCTGCTAAAACCCCACACAGTACTTTGAAAATGGACCCCTTAGGGTCTTTCTCCTTCAGTAAATATTAATAAAGTAGCAGAAATACCAGTGCAATTCATTTGGGATGACAATCTTTTCCAATTAAAGTTCCATAGAATAAAAACACTCTCCCCCCAAAGTTTGGGTTTTTTTCCTATTTGGATTTCCGATTACACTTCTGTTAGAACACACACATACATACATACACATAACACCCTCCGCCCCCGCATGTATTTTTGATGTTGTCAATAACAGTCATAAATAAAGATAAATCAAGGTCTAGAACAGAAGGGTGCCATGAGAAAAGGGTAAAAAGTCTTGCACACACAGCTGCTACTTTGTAATTCCGTGTTGACTGTTCCGTCCACGGTCTTAAGTTATAAAGGGAGAAGTCTCCTTACAGTTCACTGAATATATGTATATAAGGGCAAATGTCCCCCTAGTTTTTTTTTTTAGTGTAGTGAATGTCCTCAACACACAGTTACTGCATCTTCTAATAGACACCAAAGGTAGCAAATGTCATTTCTAGAGGTAAAATATTGAATTGTTATCTCCCAGAGTATCCTTTAGAGTTCGTTATCTCTAAGTTCAAAGACAGATTGCACAATATTCATCAGCTGACAGAGGAACTGAGATCATGGGCTTACATTTGGAAAAATTTATACACATGTACCCAAATATAGCTGAAGCAACCTGCTGCAATATAACAGGATAAAACTAATCTCATACACTTCAAAGCCAACTCTCTCATGACCAGATCATTTAACCCTGGTAGAAAAACAATGGATTTTAGACCCTGTAGGCATCTCCTGTGGTTAAATCTGTCCAAATTTCTAGTTGTACAAAAAACATAAGTTGGCCCGCACTTTTTCAACTCTGTCATGAGAGAGGAAAAGGAAGATTCTCTTATTTACCACAGGGGAGAAAGTGACATCTGTGAAAAATGAATTTACTTATCAGGCTTCCAACTATAGTAAGTATTCATGTGAGTTGGTGTATACCAGAGGGAAAAGCTGAAAATGAATTTTGTACATCTGTACATACCCAAACCACATCTGATTGTTTTTTTAATGGGGTCACAATTCTTTAAAATGTAAGATCCTTTTTAAGGATGACAATATTTCTCCTTCTCAGAGTCAATGCTTAGCCTCTCTTCCATGATCGCTTCCATACAGATATGAAAGATCACAGTAAAATTAAGCATAAAAGGCATGGTTTTGAGTTTTCTGTTTCTGCTTTGTTTTGGGGGGAGAGGCTGGGGGTTGGGTTTTTTATTTTGGTTTGGTTAGGTTTGAGGGGTTTTTTTCCCTGTAAAACACATGTTAACCAGCTAGGCAGAAGCAGTTTCATTTCTATTCAGTTTTTGTGCAGGACACTGGGATTATATATTTCAGCCTAATTTAATGATAAGAAAATCCTTATATAAATCCTACCATGTGGGACAAATCTGTCAAGATCTTGATTATCAAAACAAATGAACAGACAGTAAAATGTGACACATGTAGCATATACTTTACATGATAAATTAGCCCTCCCAAAACTGACAGACATACTGTAACTGGATGTTAAGGTTGCTATGGCAAACAATGCTTTTCCCCAGCTATTGAATTACAAGTTTCTGAAAGAGCAACTGACTTCTAGACAATGGATTTTCTACTGGTAAACACTGTCCCCATGTAACAGACATATTTCTCTACCTCATTTTCATCTTCTTTAAAAGTCAGTGTGTTATTAGTGACAGGACTGCCTTAATAACCAAACATGAGCAATCAACGTTGCCGTATTTTCTTCCAGGAAATATGTAGTTCATGTAGTAATGGATGAACCTATGGGGGAAAAACCCCTCTTACCATGTACTGAACAACAACAGTATAGACTTAAGAAAAAACAATCTTGCCTCAATGAACTGAGGACCTGAACAAATGAATCAGTTCATAAAGCTATCCAAAAGTTTAGCTATTGCTGAATCTTTAAAATTGGGCTAGGGATCACATAAAAATATACCTATTAAGGGAGTTCAGATTTCTTTCTCTTCATGCTAAGAGGATGTCATCCAGTGGTTGTCATCCAGTGGTAGTGTTTGGGCACAATTTTGGGGCGCAGATGCCTTCAGGAGTTGCAAATGCAGGAAAGAATAATAAATACATTTTAAAGAATTTTAACAATCTTAGTGCTAGAGTTTACCACGTGCTTAAGCATGCTGAAGCATAAGCTTAAGATACATTTAAGGTAGGCAGCCATTAGGCCATAAATATAAGCCTAAATTGTCTTTTAAATACAAATCATCTTAAGCACATGCCTCAGTGCTTTCCTGAAGTGGAGCCTTTAAAGCTGCAGTCATGGTGGGCTCAATATATAGTTGGGTTTTTTTAGAAACTAACTGTGAAATTACAATTTAATCCTGACAAATTCACTAATCTTTAATTTCAAAAGAAACCTCTGGGGGAGAGTTAGTCAGAAATTTAAAACTGTGAAATACTTTCCTTCTAACTCACTTACAGATGCTCATTAACTTAACACACAGAAGGCAGGGCAGGGTGGCATTTTAGAGACTACCTTGTTCAGAAATGCATAGGTTTTGTGGGCGACAGAGTACTTTGTCAAATAGCATCTGAAGTAGGCCATTGCCTATGAAAGCTTATGCATGTCTGAACAAGTTAGTCTCTAAGGGCACTTTTACATGTGCTCTGACACGTTCTAAGCAGAGCACTCCAGCGTGCTGCAGCATCTCCTGTATTTAGTGTCCCCGCATTTCAAAATGGTGGTGGCGGTGCTTTAACTAAAGCTTGTCAAATGAGCTTTAGTTAAAACGCCTCCACAGCCATTTTGAAATGTGGGATGTTGAATACATGAGGCATTGCAGACGTCTTAATTAAAGTGGCTCCCAAGAGCCACTCTAATTAAAATGTTCCCCCACCCAAACACCAGAGTACATGTATAGGTGTCCTAAGGTGCCACTCTGCTCTGCCTTCTACCTGATTTCAGACTAACACAGGTAACTACCTCTCTTTTCTTAGTGCTATAGATTATTTGGGCTGTGGAGGTGTGAGTGAAGGAGCCATTCTCTAAGCTAAACTTCTAGTATGGACTATAACTCCCTCTGGCTCTTTGTGTCCACCTTTCTCTACACCATTGGTTGGTAATCTTTTTAGGCTGTGGGCCACAGTAACCCAGTTCAGGTCAGAGAGAGGCGGCTGGGGCAGTGCTAGGATCCAGACACACCACCAACACTTTTCCTGTGGCAACACAGGGAGAGAGCATTTCATTGCACAGGAAAGTGACTATTGCTGAAGCCGACCCACATTGCTGAGTGCTGCCAAAACCCCATGTCCACAGGCCATATCTACCAGCTCCATGGGCCGGATCCAGACCATAGGCTGTGGGTTGCTGACCTCTGCTCTACACTATCAGTGATTTTCAAACTGCTAGAAGCAGGACTGAAAAGTCTTACTGTGTAGCCAGGCTCTAAATGTAATATTCAGAAACAAACAAGACTGCAGTATGACCTACTTGGAAAATGATTCATTTTTGAGTGTAATACATGTGGAGCATGCATATTAGCAGAGGGAGAAGGGGCAAAAAGAAAGAAGAAAGAAAGAAAAATAAAGCATAGTTGCTTTATTTTGTATGCATTTATTACTATTATTAATCTATTATTAACTTTTTATTAATTACTATTATGGACATTTTACAAATGTCCACAATTCAATTAATCTACTTAATCATTTAAAAGCATTTCCCCTCCAGTCTTCTGAGTCCCAACAAGGAAGTACATTTGTAGTAGCAGTTAAATTATTAAATAGGGAACGCAGGCAAAGATACTGAAACACCATGATCCAACGGGTAGTCTGTCCTCTCTCTCGCCTTGATTCTAGTAAGGAAAAAGAAAATGTATACAAAGACATATTTTCTCTTTGAGAGTAGATTGTTTTTTCCCTCTGTGTGAGGGAGGATAAGTTCTTAAAAGTCTGAAATCCTCTAGCTTGTCACTGGAACATAAAAATACCACCGAACTCTTTTTTAGAGCTTTTGATTAGTTGATATCCAAATACTTTTCAAAGGATGTCAATATCAGTATCACCACTTTTACAGATATAGAGAAACAATGTGGAATCCTAGAGTGCCTAGGACTGGACTATCACAGTTACCACAAACTGCCAAAGTTCAATAAATATTTCCAAAGACAATACCCCATATCAGTTAAGGAACCGGGAACTACTAAGCCCCTAGCCAAGACTGTATGCATGGATCATGGGACTGGATGGGAGGTGTATGATTGTGATATAGATTTTAATTAATTCTGGTATACTTGTTTTGGAAAACAGTACTTTTCAAGCTACATTCAAAACTTCAAAAAGAAACAAAATAGGGCACAGGCCCATTAAAAAAATAAAAAAGTATTTTAAAATAAACCAGAGAACTTGCTTACCTAAACAGGTATAGCACTAAATGAAGAACTGGGAACAAATGCAGTTTTGTCCAGTTTTTATCCAATCTTTCCACTGTTGGTTGGTGCATTCTCACTTAGGGTGTTTCTCTTATTTCCCTGTGTACCAAAGGCTCCAACATCATTCTGTGCTTTATTTCCACCCTCCCACCCTGGATCTAAGAGCTGTTTACCTGTTCCTCTCTTCTGTCCATATCCTCCTCTTCTGTGCATTTCTGTGCATTTTTTTCCACAACCATCTTCCAGGTCACATCTGCCTCTTTTCACCTGCGGAAACAGGTTTCCTCTGTCTTATCCCTCTCCCCCCCATCTCAAGAGCTTAACACAGAACTGCAATTCCTTTCTAAAGCTTGAGGACAAGGAGTACTGCTACTGCAGGGAAGGTTAGTTCTCTCAGTCTTGTTTCTGGCCTTACGATGATCACCTGTGAAGCACTTGGTGTGTGGGGACCCAGGGGAGCTTACGTTCCCAGCTGTTGTGAGAAGAAAGGGGTAAAATTACTAAAGCAACATAGCAGTGTAGTAGGTCAGAAGCACTCAATGTGACTACTTTCTGGGATTTTATTGAAACAAGCTTACTCTGGTTTATAAATCTTGACTTCCCTCAAAACCAATATGTAGTCACCCAATGCTCACCAGCTAAGTTCTTTAGAATACTCACAGCTCTTAAGTTAAACCATGGTTAAACAGCTGTCTGCTTTGCTGTATACTATGAAATAAACCAGAACGCCCGTGTCACAAATTTAATTGATTTTTTGTCTTCACCCTGCTTCAGAAGTCTGTTTGATCAATGCTATTTCACACTCTCCAGTGCAAGTTTTACTGATCTAACCCCTGACTAAAAATAGATTCATCAAAGAAACACCAGGGGAGGCAATATTTATCCCCTTAGCACACAGGGAATGTCACGTTACAACTTCCTCTTCGCTTTCCTGTTTTTATTGAGAGAGCTGGGGGCAGGAGGAGAGGAAAGGAGGATTCATACTACTGAAATGAGTGCCAGGAGTGGAAACTGATGTTGTGTATTTATCCATTCACATTAAGTATGGAAGAGGCAGTCACAGTTCGTGCTCCCCATAGCGCTCTTGCAAATTCTTATCGTTTCCATCTTCCAGCGGGTGACAGAAAATAGCAGTTACTGACAAATACTGGGAAAAAGCACAAGACCTAACCAATAAATAATAAATTCATCTATATCTCTGTAACTCCTTCCTTCTAGACTGGATAGAATATATATCAGAATCCCCATAAGAAATAACGAAAGCTGCTGATTCCATGCAAAGAAGGTGTTGAAAACAAATTACCATACTTCTTTGCTGATTTCTTCTAATAACCTGAATAAATGTAATCAACTAATAATGCAATAAAATGTATTCATGCTGCCATGAAAAATTTAAATTTCATTTACTGCTGAAAAAATGCATGGGTACCAGGGCAGATAACTGCAGTGGCTTCAGAGAATATTTTGTGTGCAATGAACATTTACAATGCTAATAAAAACAATGCACACAAATCGGGAGGAGATTGTATGCCCTTTGCCTTTTCATCTCAACCCACAGGTGCCACTGTACAGAGGCTGTACCTGCATAAAGAGGTTGCTAGCTAAGAACTTTAGCAAGTGTGTCATGGGCCTGTTGAAGAGTCATGTGTGTTGCTTCATCTTTGCTCCTTGCTCTTTTCTACACTTTCATACAACTTTTGGTTAATCTCAAACTATATCTCTTTCCACCTGTCATATCAAATCTGTACATTCTGTAATATCCTTAGTAGCACCAAAATGCATATGGTCTTCCCATATCCAATTAAAAAATCCTTGTCGCTGCTTTAAAACACTGCTCACCTTGATTACTTTATTTCCTCTGCCGTGAGTGAATATCCCCATTTTAAATTGCTTTGCTACAATCATGTTTTTTACCACATTGTGTTCAAGATGCTCATCCTCAGCACCACAGACTTAAATGATTTCTGTTATTTTGTCCTGCAAGTACCTCTCTCTCCTTACTTTTCCCTGTTCATCTTTCTCCCACTCTCAGTTTTGTACCTTTATTCATGCTGTGCCCTAACCTTAGAACACGATTTTATTTCTTGTCTGTCAAGAAAATCTTTCCCACCTCCTTCCCAGGGCTCCAAAAATCCATTTCTTTCCAGGAATCTCTCATGCATTAGTTTCTTCCCAATGAAGTCTCTACTTTTCCTGCAACTAAACTGCTATTCTATTTTCCCATGTTTTTGCCAAATTCTACAATCTTTAGGTCAGAAACCACTGTAATCTCTCTCCTTATCTCTCCCGTAGGCCCCTGCATAGTAAAAAAACTTTCTTTTCTTTCTCTCACACAACTATACACAGCTGCCTCCAACACTTTCTTAGAAAGTTGCTTTGAAACTAGCTACCTATCCAACTCCAAAGTGCTGTAAACTTGGACTGTTCATGGAGGAATGAAACACGGGATTCTCTAAAACCTTAGCCCCAAGTCCAAGACTTAGCTGAAAGTCCTGCAGCTTAAGTGACTAGTGAACTAAGAGCCCAGGAATTACTACTTTCAGGTATTTGTGTTATTCTGCGCTATTAAAAGCTATCTTTTCCAGCCAAGTGCAGTCTATTGAGAATCTGTTCTTCACTACAATCAAATCAGCTCTCAAGACTGTAACAAAAGGTTCAAGAATCTCAGGAACCTATGCCAGTGCTTTAAAATTAAATAACAAAACTGTATTACTTTTCTAAGAAGTGTTTAAAGCCATGACCCTCAAAGGCCTTGGTGTGACTTTAGGGTTCAGAGCAAGAGTGATCACATAACCTTTTTGTTTCTTATGCTGCCACACAGTGTCACTTTACACAGCTCCTGATCTAACTGGGACCCTAATTCCACTTTAAAAGGCTGCTGTCTTATGTGCTGAAAATGTAAAGAATGATTTGACCACTCATCACCCTCCTTGACCTCAACTGGGCAGATGTCTTTAAAACTTGGGCCACAAGGACTTGTGTGTTTGTATGGCATTATGTGCTAAATGAAATTAAAACATAGTATAACAGTCAGTTGGAAAATGGACACCTTATCTTTGTGCTTCAAAACCAATTTACAATGAGAAAATAAACTACTATTGTAAATTATGGGAACTCACATCTTTCAAATACTTGTATTAGAGTAATAGGAAATACCTTTTCTTAAATTTTGCAATACCCCAATCAGCAATGACATCTTTACTCTCCCCAAGCCTCTGTTCTATGTGCTTTTTTTTACAGCATTTACTTTCTAGAGATGTTATATTAGTAATTTTTTTTCAGTTAAAATTGCCATGGTAATTACTAAATACTTCTCTCTGCACAGGTAGCCAGGAGCTCAGTTTTGAAAACTTGTTATATTAATAAACAGCACAATGGTGTAAACTAATTGTATATAAAGTCAACGGGTGCATGTTTAAGAATTTTAATTACTGTTCCATGATTGCTTTATATTCAATACATAACATTCAGGTAATACAGCCTTTATGATGATAAGCAGTTTAATTAGAAAGCAAAGATAAGAAAAAAAATGCCTTTAAGTTACTGAATTTGTTCATGCTGGTCATGTGATAACTTGAGCACATAGTTTCCCTTGGTATTTCAAAACGTGAAATGCTAATTCTATCTAAACCTTTGTTTCCTCACACTACAACTGCTTTATATGCCATTTGCTTCTCTCTTGCATGTATGTCAACACCACAGTTTTAATTAGATTGCAAACCTGAACTTGTCTTTAATCTTTGCGCCAGTCCAAACAAATAAGTTCTGCCTCACACTCTTACACTGGCATAAGTATCACAACAAACAGACACAAATGTAAGTTGCTTGCTGCCAATAGGAAGCTTACCCTTTCAACAAACTGTCTCAGAGGATGGCCATTGATTTCCTAGTTATTATGAACATGAAATTATTGAATGACAGATGATAGAGTGTTAGGTCCTACAAGTATTTTCCCAAATGGGTTATCTAGTCAGGGTTGTCATAGCAACTGAGCTGTTTGACAGAGCTTATGACAAAGAACTCTTTGCTCAAAATTCAGCTACAAAATAGCTCATTGCTTCTTACTTTCCACTCATGTAAATAAGAGAACTCTACAAATGAAAGGTATATGCATCTTCCCAAGCCCACTGTAACAACCTGACCAACACCCCACTGCAAGAGGTCTAGTGTAAAACTATGAGCAAGTAATAGGTTGCTCCAAGTCAATATGTTTCAAAGTTGAAGGCTATGCCCATGGCTGGACATTGCACTTTTAAACATGATAATGTTAATCCCTATCAGACAATTAATAGATCTGACAGCCTTCAGTCCATGGGGAGAATACGTTCTGCATCATGGCACACAGCTGATTAAACTGAAGAGGAACAATGCTAACCAATCAGCCATTGCTTTGCACAGTTAAAGGTAAGATAATCTCTTGCCAACATGATGCATATGCAGCAGAGATCTGCTGAACTTCTGGTTTACATCTTTCTTTCTTTTTTTATAGTAATAAATTAGATTTTCATACTGAATGGTTTGTTTGAACAGGGATTGTTTTTCATAGGATTGCTCTCTTTCCCATCCTAACCTGCCCTATCCAGGAAAGGAGATATTTATATTTAATTATTTTTAAGTAGTGGTGTTCTGGTTGAGTGCAGGACTATAATTCTGCATCAAAACAACATATCAGGGATGTTGCAAAGGCTCAGGCCAGATGAAGGGCACTGTGCATTAGACAAGCCATTTCACCCTGGAACAACTTCTCTTCTATGAAAGTCATAATAATTCTCTCCATCCTCAAGGAGAATTTAGCCTTCAAGAAAGGTGTTCTTCATCAAATCTTGGTTTCAACAGCAGTCTTTTTCTCTCCTGCCATTCTTTCATTTGTATAAGAAGTAAATTTTGCTCAAAGTTTCATTCCTTCCTTTTGGCAATTCTTGATCTTTGGTACAGATACATAACAACTTGAACAACTTGTCTTGAGTCTTGCCTTAGCATCACACTATGCCAAAATAAAATGTGGTCTATGTGCCTCTCCCAACTATGGTAACAGTGAGCATTCAACATCTAACAACACAAGAAGACTTCTCTTCCTTGAACTTCTAGGAGTTAAAAGAAGTCACTTTAATAAAAAAATAAGCATACATAAAAATCTGAAATGTATGGATCTTAACTCTATAGGAATAGGTCATTTTACCTACTTAACTGACTTTCAGATTAATTCTCTAGTCCATAACACAGTCACAGATACTTGATAAGGACACACTGTGGGCCAGATAATGAAGCCCTTATGCATAGTAAGCAAGCTGGCAACTGATTGTTTCCTTCATTTCAAACTGGTTATCAGCATAAGAACTTCAAATTCTTTCCCTTAAGCCATTCATTCTCAGTAACTATACCACAATGAATTCTGTGGACACAAGTAAATGTTCATTTCAGACTTTCAAGGAAAGTCATCAAACCATCTACCACTTCCATACCCCTTCATTTTCCATATGCAAACACAATATATAGAAAGTAATCAATTCAGCACCAAACTGCAGGCACATAACCGAGTTTGCTAAAACTTTGAGGTGGAAAACAGTAATCATGGGACTAGGCCACAGACTCATTGGAGAAGTAGTGTTTAAATGAATCTAAACATTTTTACAGAATATGAAACTTTCTACCTCCAGGCCCCTGATAAAAACAACGTGCATAAGTTTCTTAGCATGTGCAACCTTCATGTACTATAATATGTGTAGGTCAAAATGAAAAAGGACACCAAATAAGGTTAACTGACGTTAACGGCACAAATGACAGTAAGCAACAACCAGACCGTGTAGAAA
>NW_005841847.1:1442885-1463576 GCF_000455745.1 Alligator sinensis | reverse complement strand
AAATTGAAAGATATGGTTGGGTTGAAGCATAAGTAATCAGAGGGCCAACTAGAATTTTCCTGTCCAGGATTGTTTTAGCCACAGTGAAATTTTTAAAAAACATTTACAGGCAGTCCTCGACTTACAACGTTTTGAGTTACAACGTTTTGCGCTGACAACGTTTATAAATTGACACCCTGTTTCAACTTTACAATGCCAGTTTCGACTTTACAATGCTTGATCCAATGTGACGCCACACCAGCAAACAAGTTCGCTACATTGCACATCTCCCTGAAGAACATCTGTCCAAACTTCCTTGGACACTTTCTTTAAGAAAGCAGACAAGACCCCAGAAAAACCTGCAACCAAGACTCCTGAGAAGACTCCAGCCAAGAACCCTTCAAAAGGTCCAACCGAGAGCCTTTCAAAAGGTCCAGCAAGGTCACTTCAAAGAAGTCCTTCCAAATTAATATGATTGCTATTTACAATATAAATACATGAATGTAGCTATATTACTCATCTATAATTGATCGAGTACAAACTTCTGGGGTATTTTTAGTGAAAATAGGGTATTGGGCCTTGGTTCAGGAACCAATCCCCCATTTATAACATTGTTTCTTATGACAAAATTGGTTCCAAGCTGCAACATTTTGACTTAAGACGCAGATTTCAGGAACCAATTGTGTCGTAAGTCTGAGGACTGCCTGTACAAATATTCTTGATAAAGCCATATCTAGTCATAACAGTATCTATGAACAGTTCTCAATGAGCTCTCATATAAAGCTGTTCTGCAAGATGCAATAAACAAGGCACTGAGAACACATGGAGAAATCAAGCTTTACACTGTCATCAGACACCACTCATATATTTCACCTCTCTTCCCTTTCTTCTACTATGAGTAGAGCTGTAAATGTTTTAGGGCTGTGTGATAGTCCCAGAGAAAAACAGAGAGCATATGTACTATATTTTCAGATGGAAAAAAAATGGAGATCTTAATTTCTAAAGTGTGCCTTCTGCCTAAAGTACACCCTTGACACTAACTTGGCTGTGATGCAAATCACTTTACACAGATTACTCAGCCATAGATGATACTGAGGCATCATCAGAAGGGTATTAGTCAACAATTTCACATGAAGTCCAATTACATGTTTTCTATATCATTCCCCAACTACCCACTAAAATTTTGCTGATATTAACCCATCCAAAATGCATTTCAGGGACTGGGAGCAGAGATAATGTCCATTACAAAACCGGTCTATGGTTTCTGTCAAATCTAACTTAAATGCACAATAGGGACTGGAAAGCTGCTGCAAAACTGCAGATTCAGGAGATATAAGAAACAAAGAGAACATGTTTGTATGCTGCTCTAACTCATTTGTTTAAGCTGAAAGAACTTCAAGTATAAAAGTGAAAATACCACAGAAATTCACATGAGCCATGAAGTAAGAAGGGAGTCAAGTGGTCTCTAGTCCTTTCTCTAATGTTTTCTGTAGACAGAAAAAAAAAATTCTGGGTACTGAATCCCTGTCATTTTAAATAGGAGAATAGTTACCAAAACTGTTTTCAAAAGAATCTTCTCCTTCCCTTCCTCTCCAATCAGATTTTCATGACCTATTTGTTCTAAAGACATTTAGGTGGTTAGATGGCTCAAAGCACTGGTTATGGCTACAAAGCCCTTCACCTATAGTTCACTGGTTTGATTTCAGCCCTCAGTTAGCAGAGGCTGAAAGTCATGATGATGAAACAGCTGTTCAATGGCCTATCTGAAATGAGCTGGTAAACTCAGTCTAGTTCCTACTGGACAGGTGTTGAAATCATAAAAACCATCTCTTCTTTCAGTACCCTTGCTGGCAATGTCAACAGCGAGGCCAAGGACAGAACAGATATAAACAATGAGCTATCTTTTCATTTTAAGAGGAGCTCTCACTCAAATAGCACTGAGGCTTACTGATGAAGTATCACCTGTAAACATGCACTATCATTAATCCTGCTGTAGTTGTTTAGAAAAGAAAGAGCACAACTTTAGGCTTCCACAAACACTACTGATTATCATCATCATCATCACCACTCTCCTCCACAAAAACGTCATTTGTTATTATTGTAGGCTTCCATAAACATTAGGTACAACTGCTGTCGTTGTAATTTCCTAGGAAAGGCTAAGTGGTCCAGGTACCATAAAGAGCTGAAAAAGGTTATACATTTGCTATATACATTCTGGTTTGAATATTTTATATACATTTTTAACATATGACACATACTGATACTTAGCATGTTCAAGCACTCAAACCAGGGTTACCAAATGAAAAATAAAATACTTGGAAGATAGCAGGAAGTGGGAAAGTAAAAAAAAATGTTAGTAAAACATATTCTTCCTTTGAGAAACATGAAGGTGTGCGTTAATTATTTTATTGATTTAAGTTGCAGTAAAGAATCTATTTAGGTACAGTGGTAATGAAACAAAAGCTTTGTGCAATGAACCAGCCTGGCTACTTACTTCATAACAATCAGTGTTGGCACAACACATTAAAATGTCCATAAAGGAAAGAGATAAGCTACAGTATTTTTAGCTACAAATAATTAGAATCCTAGGACATTGCTTATTGAAGTGTGTCAATAGCAAATAAAACTCCAAATTTCCAAGTTTTAATCATGGACTACCTGATATTTACAATTCAGTTTCATTCAGTCAAGAGAATAGTCTTAATGCAATGACGACTCCAGATCCATTCATACTGCATTCACACTTGACACAAAGATATACCTGTTCGTTGGCTGACCTCTATGAAGATTTTCAATATGTAACAACTGGACAAGAGAGAAATTGAGAAATGCTCATTTGTACTGTAAGGAAAAGAGTTTATTTTTAAAGCAAAGGTCTATATAAAAGCTTTCAAAGGAGTGATGACTCGGTAGGTTTAAAGGCCGTGAAGGGAAAGAAATCATATATTGCTATCTTGGGAAGAGATATGCCAAGAAACACCTCTATTTTATTTAAAATGGAAGGTTTCATTGGATTATGCCACTAACAGATAAATTAAAAAGTTTCTTTCCTTAAAACCATGCAGTTCAAAAATATGCTTACAACTCTTACAACAACTCTGCATTGGCAGCTGGCTCATTTTAAAGATAACACTGGGTAAGCTTTTTTCTGCTATGGATGATCCCAGTCAGCTTTGGAAACAAAAAGAAGGTATTTGCTCACCAGGCAGATTTTTCCTATAACACATTCCTCCAAATTCAATCCACTGTTAAAAAAATACTCCATTCTAAAAGCAATTAAGTAGGGCATTTTCCCCCTAGCTTGACTTGTCAATCCTATTAGACCAAACTCTAATTAAGGGTGGAAAAGTAGTTATTTTATCTGCCAAATGAAAATAATTTAGTGCAAGTTAATGAGGACTGGCTTATAACTGATTAGTCATTTTGATTCTAGCTTATTACAATGGTAGAAATTACCTTCAAAAGATACAGCAGGATCAGCTGTCATTTTTACACGTCGATAAACAAACAGCGCTTTCTTTTGAAACCAATTTGGGCACAAAAGTATCTGAGAACAGGAACAAAAAAAGGCAAAACAGCTTACACCTTGGAAAACATAATCCATTTAGGAGAGAATCAACTTTCCTGTATTTTTCTGTGCCATGTTTGCAACAAATAGACTTAAAACTAATGAGAATGAAACAGCTTGTCATCTTGCAAGCCCTTACTCCTATGAAACATCCTTAGCCACAAAGAACCCCAGAAGTATGATGATATTTCCGTAAGTTTTCAAAATAAACTGGCATCTATTACCAAGTATAAATTTTCAAAACTAAGCATGCTACATTTTTAGCAGGGCTGTATAATGTCAAAATCCACACACTGCTTAACAAGTTTTACCTCTCACAGCAAGCAGTAAACTACCAATTCATACAGCTGAGAATGCACCCCAAGGCAGTCTTCAATTTGGAATGCTAGGAAACCAGAGTGCCATACAACTACATACCTTAAAAATAGGTCATCTCCAGCAAACTCATCTGGGAAGTGTCCAAGTTAATTTCCCAGTTCCTGAACTCTTAGGGCGCATCCCCATGTGCGGGACTATGCATTTCCCCAGGGACAAACAGCAGTGGCACACATTTGTGCCACTGCTACTTGTCCCCAGGGAACACCCCTGAATGCATGCTCTGGTGCATGGCAAGTTGCCCTGGATGGGGTAGGGGAGGCTGAGCCAGCACCTGGGCTGGCCCCAGCAGCCTTACCTGGGGCCTCTCAGGTCTGCAGCAGCAGCGATCCAGGCATTTAGCCTGACTGGCACCTGACGTGTGGCTCTGGCCAGCCAGGCCCAAGTTCTGGGCAGCATGCACTGCTGCCATGTGCACTGCCCTGCTTTTTTTCTAGCATGTTTATTTTTGACACCAGGATATCCAGGTGTCAAAAAAACTAGCGTGCTGCACATTAGTAGCATGATAAATGCCTCGTATGTGCGACATACGTGGTTTGCATTGCTGCAAACCACACAAGCATGTTTGTAGGGACAGCCCCTTAGAGTAAAAACAGACATAATTTTTGTCACCTTTGTGCTGCCATAAACATTCTTATGGTGGCCCAAACTGACAGCAAATTGATGTCCATACCTTTGTTGTGCCATAATATCACTGTGACAAAAGCGGGTAATAAATTGTCATGCCTTACTACAGTGGATGTCTATTTGCTTTATGGTGGGAGAGTGCGGGCAGCCTGGAGTTCTCCCACCACCCAAGCAGGCACTCCCTGGGCTTAAGGGGCCCAGTCCTGCACAACCTGCGAATTCTTACATCGGATCGGGACCCTCAAGCCGAGGGAGCACCTGCTCAACTTTCCCTGCTCCCAGAGATGCATCTTGGAGATCCCAGGAGCACATCTCTGGAAACAGAGCCTGAGCACCCTGGTGTGATACCCAGTCCTGGGTCTACGGTTACCAGTCATCCGTAGGAACACATCACCTTTTATCCCACAAGATCAACGGGGTGGAACAACAGTTGACGTGTTTCACCTAATGAAGCAAAAAGCTGCAGCTGGACAGCTGATCTGCTTCATTTAGCAACATCTATTTCTAGTCTTACACATTTGTTCAACTGTCTGCATTTCATAATAATAATTTAAATTCCTTCTATAGGTTCCCTTCTAAAGGTCTATAATGCTTTAATAATATTTAATGTATATGGCACATGCTTCATCTTGACATTCATATAAAATTGCCAGATGATGAAATTTTAATTTAAAAATTCTAGATTTTATAAAAAGATAATGTCATCAAATAAGACTAAAACCAAACCATTTTTAAAAGTTCATCTTAATTTCTCATATAATGAAGAACCCAAATGATTATTCGACTTCATAAAAAAATGCTGAATTGGTCATCATGACATGTCAAGTGTCCCACTGAATAATAAGTGTCTCAAAACAGTAAAAGTTAAAAGAAACCAAATCTGTGACTATCTTAATGTCAGGAAGCAGAACACTCCACAAAACTATGGCCCATAAAACAAAAGTCCAGGCAGTAACTCTCCTATCTTTGCAAATCTCCAGAAGGAAATGCTCCTGTGTAAAGATAATGACAGTTTGTAGCTAATACCATAAACCTGTAATGAGAGATATCTCTAGCAGTTGTACAACATAGTTAAATAATTTGACCCCACACTTAGATGTCATAATATTTAAAAACTGATTATTTATAAAAAAAAACAAAGTAATAACTGGAGCACAGGTGCATGTAGAGTGGAATGGGAACTCTCTAAGATATGAAAAAGACTGACATCAAGATTTTTACAAGTACTTAGATACCTAAAGATACAAACGGGTGCCTAAGTACCTTTGAAGATCTATGTCCTAATGTGGTTTTCAAATATTTCTTTCTGCAACTTCAAGCATCTAAATACCTTTAAGAATCTGGCCCCAACAAAAAAAATCCACTTTTTAAATTTACAAATTGCTAAATGTGGTGCTTTCTCTGTTCTCAGCAATGACTTAAAACAAGTGTCATGCTGACATTTCATAGAGCTTAAATTTCATTATTGTACAAAAACATACTACATTTATTAATCTGCATAGAGTATTACAGGTAATTTAAAGTTGTGTATAATTGACAGAATAAATATATATTTGGGGCTTCATTTGGGGATTTGTTAGTTTACAGCTTTTTTTTTTTAGTTTACAGTGTACGTTAATCCATTAGTAAAAATTAACAAGATTGTTCAGGAATCGGCAAAGCCTTAAAATTACCCTTAAAGCCTTTGTATACATTATTTTGAGGGGTATGTTTTACAAAAAGATGTAAGCCCTGTAATGGAAAAATACATTAGGCTTGGATTTTTGGAAAAAAATGTTCATAAAGTCCCATGATGGGATGGGTCACAATCTAAGATCTGACCCAAAGGTGCCAAGCCAGTGTAGTACTACATCCCTAATTTTCAGGAGTGCTACAATTTGTACCTGGGCCTTCTGATCTGTCAAAATGCTGGTACTTTCAATGCTATATTGGATTTACCCATAAAAACTTGTCTGCCTTATTCTACTAATACAAAAAAGGAAAAGAAACTTGTGTCATTTTAGTTAGAATATTTCCAGTCTGAGTTTTACATTGCAGTTGGTGAAACAGATATTTCTGATTTAAAACTGTACAGCAACTTCATTGCTCTTTAATTTTGCATGGTCCCCCTGAAGCACTTTGCTTCTGAACAACCTTTAATATGATTTGAAGCAGATACTACTCCAGGGCTTTCTCATCTTCATCACTTGTTTGTTTTGACCTTGACATTTATTCAATTAGAACCGATTTGCCAATCATGCACAACGCTTCTTAAAATCAGTCTCCTTACGCCAGCGAATAGGCCCATTCAGTTAGTAATGATTTTCCAACACACCCACAGTAAAAATATACAAACCTAGCAGCATACAAAGTAACAGGGGCACCTGTCTCAAGGAATTTGCTGTTTCCCCGCTTATTACAGCTTTCAATAAACGGCAAATGAAGCAGATCCATAGAAGATCTGTTAGCAAATAAGCAGCTCCAACACAGCCAACACTGTCATATTATCTAATCAGTTCTTTGAAACTTGCCTAAGTGGAGGAAAACCTCAAGTTTGCTGAAGCAGGATTCAGTCCCTGATTATCATGTCAGTTCTTTCACAGCTGGAGAACAGAAGAGAGCACACAATCCCTATCACATGTCTGTCACACATTGAGCTCTGGGAGAGATGGACTTGTTAAGATTGTCAAGTACCATTCATGAATTTATGCTTGTGGAGTTGTTCCTCCTGGAAGAGAACCAAATAACTCATACTTTTTGAAAATTGCTTATGACAGCTTTTCAGTCTGCTTCAGGCTGGCGCTCAGTGGTGATTTGTATTTTCATATACTTCTCATACATTAAGAAATTTACACCTGTCAGGTCCTGACAGAGTGTCTCCATCCCCAACCTTTTCAGGGGGGGACTCTTCGCTTGCAGACATTATCCAAATAAGTTTCTATCAGAAGTATGGGTGACATAACAGGTGGAGGGATAAGAAATATGGTGCAGACTGGTATAGAATTTTAATGGGAGACAGGGAATTCGGTGCTCTCATAAAATGGGATGAAAATTACCATACTGATCCCTGACACTTTAAACTGTATATCAAGCCCAGGGTAATTGTTAGGAAAAGACATGAATGCTGTCATATGAAACTTATTTTATTGTCCATGTGGATATCACAATTCTTGTTTCTGTTTATGAATCATGTTTCAAGTTAACCAGAGAAGCTCAGAGAAGAACAGACTTACAAACAGATAGGAGAAGAACTTTTGCTGCATGTGCCTAATGAAAACAATTCCTCCTTCCCCCTTCTCCCCAAATACAACGAGTGCATAGGACACAGAGATGCAAACTGCACTGGAACGCTTCTCAACTTCAGTGAAATCAAGAGATGGATCACCAGTCTAAGCTGACACCTGGCATGCAGAACCTATAACAGGCCAAATAACTCCCTACATCCCAAACACACTAAGCATGGGCACATTCCAGTCCAGATCCTAATTTTGAGACCCAGGGCTTAACATCATCATCTTCATCATCATTATTGTTATTAACAGTAACAGTAGCAATAATATTAATGTGAACTTTGCTTCTGGATATTACAAATACACTGGATAGAATAAGATGCATTACTAATGCTTTTTCAAAAGTCCAACAAAATGGCGAATCTGATAGAGTAATTTGTATCTACTCTGTGAAGCCACTCAATTCACCACCTCACAAAGTTTTCACTGCAGGGTATGTGACTAAAACATTTCTCATGGGCAAGCCATACTTCACAGTTATAGCAAATAAGATAAGAGGACAAAAAGAGAGCTAAAAGGGCAGTGCAGTTGGCAGTCAACCTACCATTTATAAAGAAAGTGCTCTGGGAATCTTTGACTCGAGCACACATTTCACAGTCTCAGCTGACTCGTTAAAGACACAGGGTGTGTTTACATGAGACACATTTACTGTGCTGTAGATTAGTCTACTGCAGGGTTGCCTACTACCTATAAATACAGGTAGATTAACCACACGGTAACTACTGCTCAGTAGCGCACATGTAGACTGCATATGTAGACTATGACTGGGAAAATGTCCCTGCCCCAGCTGCTGCTTCCCAGACCCATTCTCTCATCAGCAGATCAGGACATGGGGCGGGGAAACTGTCCCCTCCCTCAGACAGCTGCTTCCTAGCCCTAAATTCTGATCAGCTGATCAAGGCATGGGGCTAGGAAGCAGCACACAGGGGAGGGGACAGTTTCCCTGCCCCATGCCCCGATCTGCCAGAAGTGGGACAGCTTCCCCTACTCCCCTCCCCACCCCGCAGAGATCAAGGCCGGAGTCCAGTGCCCCCTGAAAGCCTGGGACTGGCACCTGGGGGAGCCTGGAGCAACCCCTGGTTCATGAAAGGGGACGTAGGGCTGGAGTAGCCCTGCACTGAAGTGCTTCCCTTGCGAGCCGAGAAAAGCTTACTGTGCAGTATTTTACTGCGTAGTAAGCTTACAGCACATCAACAGAATGTGTATACTGAGATAGCATGGCAATGCAAAGTGGTAGCGTGGACAGTAGAAGTGGCACTGCACTTTCCTCCCAGGGCTTTCTTTCTGATCTACTTTCATTGACAGGTGAATAGGCCCCGTCAGTAATAACGGAAGATGACTAAGAAGGACTTAATGCTTCTCTCCTTATTTTAGAACAGAAGTGAAGTGAAGTGACACAGTAAGAGGGAACAGGTGACAGTAGGCTAATATTAGAAATTTAGTTATACTGAGATATGAGAAAAAAAGACAAAGACCAATATGTGGGGGAAAAGGACAAAGACCCCACAGGCACCTTTTCTCACCACCTTACAGGACTCAGTGGGTAAAAACAAAAGGAACAGCCCAACTGCCCCACTTGCAGAGTTCAGGGCAATACCATGTAGCTCTCTGGGCTTGTGTTTAGTACAGAAGACATGTACATTCATTTAAAAATTATAAAGCAAGTTGTTCCACATCAGTCTCCACTGTAAATAACTGTAGTAGCACTGTTGGGCAGTAATGCTTAATTACCACTGCTCTTACAGTCTAATAAATGGTTGGATTACCAGTGTTAAAAAGACACAATTTGTCAACTGTAAATTAATGTTATTCAAATTAACTTTAGACCATAAAGAGGGCTTTTAATGTCATTCATCCATTCAAGATTTACCACCCCTATTTTATAACTAATGTGCAAACTGCTGAATTATTGGATTTCTTTAATCTTTTTTTAAATTCTTTATTACTCAGTGCCTTCTGTTATACTTTAATGATCTATCATGCTCAATATCGTTAAAAGAAAAGGCCTGGTTAACAATTCAGTGGATTAATTTTCCTTGTGATATAATTCTTCCTGACTTCACTGGGAATAGGATCAGGTCTGTGATATGTATATCAGCTCCTGAAGTTATTTTCTACTTGTTTGGGGAAAGGGGTTCATGGTTCCTACTTTCCAAGGTAAGAGTACCTGAAACATATATACAGACATTGCTTGAGTCAGTGAAAGCACTTAAATATTTCACCAGGCAGGAAAAGGTCATTTCAATCCTAAAGGCGATCAAATCAACCCATTAAACAGAACCATAGTCAGTTGCTGCTGGCATTATCTTCTACAAAAGGCCATTTTTAGGTTTGGGCTACTAAATATAGATAGATTTCAGCTTCATTTCATTCAGAAATCATCTAAAAACTTTTGTTTCTTGATGTGATGATTTTACAAGCTTGCTGCCATATTTAGACAGGTTGTTTTTTTTTAAGGTGTTGTGTAATTTAGTAATTAAATCAGGTCCAAAATAATAACGTTTCTGAAGGCAGATCAGCCGGGTCAAGGAGGTAAAACACTTCACCACCACAGCTATGCTGCTGCGTCTGAGGAGGCAGCACCCCTTTGCCCTTTTTCCTCCTCAGCCTGGCACCAGTGGGAGCATGCCCAAAGGGAAGTCTCCCGCTCACTCTGAAGTCCCCATCCCCCCAAAGCAGAGGCAGGCCACCCTGGAGTGGTGGGGGAAAGCTGCAGACAAAGCAGGGGCTCATTGCAAGGGCGAGCAAGATCACCCAGAGCACTGGGGAGATGCTTGCTCTGGATGGCCAGTCCTTCTCCATAGTTGAGCGGCCAGGGTTCAAGCGGTTCACGGCACACGTGGAGGGAGGAGCTGGACAAGGCAGGGTCGCAGGTAGCCTTGCACTTCACCTCGGACATTTAGAGCAGTCGGGGTATGGATCATGCCTACCTCTCTCTCACAGGGCACTGGTACAATAAAGTCAGGCCATTGGTGGGCTCTCCTTCAAGCCAAGGTGATGGGCGAGTCCCACACAGCAAGGGAGATCATGGTGGCCATGAACCCCATGGTACAGGGGTGGCTCATTGGGCAAGGCAAGCTCACCCGCAGGTTCATGGTCACCGACAATGGGGCCAATATGGTCAAGGCCATCCATGATGCCAACTTTGTTGGCATCTGCTGTGGCACACAAGCTGCATCTCATAGTCAGGGACACCTTCGAGGGGCACAGGGCTGCCGGTGATGGTGCCATCACTACCACCCAGCTGATTTCAAAATGCAGGAAGGTGGCGGGCTACTTCCACTGCAGCATCAAGGGAGGCAAGATGTGAAAAGGCTGGAGACAGAGTGGGTTTTTTTGTGAGAAATGTGCCCCCATAGGTAGTTGGGTATTCTTGTTTTTGAGAGATTTTGGTGTGCAGTTTGTGGGGGTACTGGAGTGTTGGCAGGTTTTGTGTTTTGAGCTGTAGGAAGTTGGCTTATGGTGATGAGGTTAGGTTAGCAAGGTTCGGTGCTTGTTTGAATTTACAAACCACTTTTCACAGCCAGGCCTATGAACTGCACTTCATCAACCTCCTATGTGCAGAAACTGATGGACTCAATATAGACATTGGAATTCTGACACACTACAATTGCCAGATATCTGGCTCTCCAAGTACCTCTCTACTTTTACCTGCGCTGCTAGATCCCCCTTCCCCCCAACCCCAGTCTGTCCCTCACCCTCTGTCACCTCCATTTCCATTTTCACTGACTGGCTTTCTTGTCTGCATTGCATGCCAGCCTCTGGCTTCTTTACTATTCCTTCCACCCAGGAACAGCACACACACACACACACCAAATGCAGGTGTTTCCTCAGCCTGACAAAGCATTTTTCAACATGAAAGCTTGCTAAGATATATTTCTCTAACTATCCAGTTGGTCTACTAAAAGATACTAGATTGACCCAAAGGACCTTGTCTGCCAGTGCCATGTCCTTAGACCAACACCCCTAGCACCTGTCCCTGGTCAGCTGACCAGAAGGATGCAGGGCCCTAGGCACATGTAAGCCCCAGGGCTAGGGCTGGTAGGGAGAGGTCTCTGGCAGCTGCTGGAGAAGAAGCTCCTACAGGAAAGGAAAGAAAGGCTCCAGCCTGTCACAGTTTGGCTGCCTGAAATGCTGCTGGTGCTACTGTGCTGCAGTGAACTGCTTATTAGCTGTTGTTATTTAAAGTGGTGGACCAGACTGAGAATATAGGGGAGGAGGAGGCCTCACTGGGGCACACTACTGTGTCATGTAGAGGCCCCAGCGCCAGTGAGGGTGCACCTTAACACACACACACACACACACACACACACACACACACACAGAGTCACACAGTGAGGGCGTGCCTTAACACACATGCTGTAGAAGAAGCTCTTGCAGGACAGGAAAGAAAGGCTCTGTCACAGTTTGGCTGCCTGAGATGCTGCTGGTACTAGCTAGTCCACAATAATTTTTTTATTACCTGTTGATATTTAAAGTGGTAGACTGGCCTGACACTGTAGGGGAGGTAGAGGCTTCACTGGGACATACTACTGTCTCATGTAGAGGCCCCGGCGCCAGTGAGGGCGTGCCCTAACACACATACAGTGTCACCTATGTCATGAGTTTTGCTTGTCAACAGCCTGAGGTGGTTTCCCAGAAACCCCTGCACCTATCCCCTTGAAAGCTAGCAGGCTCCATGGCCTCAGCAGGGGTTAGCATGCCTGCAGTTTTCACCCCACTGCGCTTAACACATACGTGACATGAGGTTTGCTTGTCAGCAGTTTGAGGTACAGTTTCCCAGAAACCCCTGCACCTATCTCTTTGAAACTTGGCAGGCCTCATGGCCTCAGAAGGGGCTACAAATCCTGCTGTCCCTGCTGTTTTAATCCAAATCTGCCTTAACACACACACGTGACACAAGTTTTGCTTCCAAGATTTTGAGGTGCAGTTTCCCAGAAACCCCTCCACCTATCTCCTTGTAACTTGGCAGGCTTCATGTCCTCAGAAGGGGCTACCATTCCTGCAATTTTCTATCTCAATTGGCCAAAAAATGACAAAGTTGTAGGTATTTCAGTGATTCCCCATTATAGCCTATGGCCAAATCTCCGAACCTCTCAGAATCCACGCTGAATCTTCTGAAGCTGATTCAGCCAAATCAATTCAGGACAGTGATCCGAATCTCCAAATCAAATCACTGTCCTCCAAATCAGGCACAGACCTAACATATTCTCACACACAAACATACATATTTCTCTTAAATTACATAATTTCTTATTCTATGGTTTTGTACTAATTGCCAGAATTTTTAAGAAGCGTTGATGGAAAGGATCAGCTGACTATAATCTATAATTATTTTAAATAAACTAAAAATTCCAATCTGTGCAATATGTTGAATCATTACATCCCCCCTTAGACATCTATATGTAGCCCTCTCAAAAGGATTTGTGACTGAAGCCTTTTCTCATTTTAAGACCAGTTGGAAGCATTCCTTGAAAAATGACATTCAGATTGACCTGGACACAATCACTGTCACACCTGAAATGCAAAAATGGAGGAAGACATATACACATACAAAAATGGAAGAAACAGTAATTCATCAAATTGAGTAATGTATAGAATGATGTCATGGGACCTTCCGTTAGGTCATGTTTAACAACTTTATTATTAAGAACACCAAGTAAACGATATGTTAATGTAGGGGTTTTCAACCTTTTTAAGGAGTGTACCCATTCTGAATACAACCCTTCCATGGGTTGCACAGGCACCACCCAGGCCTGCTGCAGCAGCCGGATGTGGAGCAGGGTGGGGCTTGCATATGGTGGCATGGGGTAGGCCCCCCACCCACATCTGGCTGGCTGGGCAGCGCCTGTGCAGCCCACAGAAGGGAGCCACTGCCCTCACCTCTCCCCACCTCCAGCCCTGCTCCTGGGAGGCAGTGGCACAGTGTGGTGGGTGGCGGGGCTCCACCGCTCCGCACCCACACATACTCCCTAGCACCTTTCCAAGTACCCCCTGTGTTAATGCAATAAACAGTGAATATTACATGAAGAGAAGTTATTAATGTCAGCGAGGAAAAAATTATTAGACGTGGGGACCTAGAAACATTAGACATACGTGAAGGAAATAAAATGAGAGTCAGTCCGGGTAAAGACAAACTAATACATCTGAAGAAAAATAACCTAAAGGACAGAAGTTTATGGGAAAATAGGCACTTGAGAAAAAGAAATGTTGAAGTAAGGTTGATAGAGAACAGTAAATTGTATGTGGATTAGTAATATATGGGTGCAAAAAATCATGTTTGTCACAATTAATGAATGACCAGTACATGCCCATGTTGCAGCAGCATTTACTTTGTTAATGAGCTAAATTAGATACTATTCTGCTAACTGAAAAAACTCTTCCTAATTTCAACAAGAGAAGTTGAATTCACTCACCTTATTTCCCAAAAGACTGAAATAAGACCTACAGAGAGTCCTCTCTATTAACTGCTGGTACTAAATGGTTGTAGCTGCATTGTGATGGTAGTTGAGTGACTGGTTATATGCCATTTGTTAAGCATTTTGCAGTCCTACAGAGTGAAAAGCATAATACAGATACAAACTTTGCATTTCATTCAGCTCACTATACTGCGTATGGACATAAAGGCACCTTTATGTTTAGCTAGTGTTTGGTTCTCAAAACATAAGTACTAAAACTCAAATCAGATAATCATGAAATCATATAAAAATATGTTTTGAAGGGAACCCAGTCCAACCCCATGCACAAAGCAGGATCATCTCTGTCCAAATTATTTGTCTCCCATCTCTCCCCATCATTATGTTTCTCCTCACATTGGGTCCTGTCTGGAATTAGATTGTCATATCCTTATACATGAAAGTCATGTTTCTTATCCATGGGTCCATGGCATAATATAATGGCATGATTAGGACCTGAGATGCCAGATGTGCATGGAAGAATGCACAATGTCTGAAATAGAGCATAAAATTCCTCAGGATGCTAATCACATAACTGTCAGGGCCAAATTAACTGAAATGGGACCCTGGGCTGCCCAGTCCAGATCCTGGGGCCAGGACAGGGGGTAGCTATATTCTGGACCCCAGGACTGCCCCATACCCAATCCTGATGCTCAAATGATCATCCAGATCCCCCAGGCCAACAATATGAATGAACTTTTTTGTTGGAAGGTAAATAAGCAAACACACTAAAATAAACAAAATCAGTAAAACACACTGATTTAAATCAATCCACCCTGAATCAAAAAAGTATTTTTCAAAATCGAGCAAAGCCTCCACTGAGGTCAAGCAGAAGAGCTTCTAGACCTCAAACAAAATGTAGTTCCTCCTTCCTCAGAGGCTGAGGCTCACAAGCCCTTACGGAATACACATGCACTGAGCACATCCCCCTCCCCATACCGCTAAAAAGAAGTGCAAAACGAACTTCCTTTCCCTCCTCCTCCTCTTTCTGAACTGCTGTGGATTGAGGGAGAATCTTGGTCTCATTTTGATGTCTCAGCTATAGTGGTTATTGAAAGACAATAATTGCTTAAAACTCAGGTAAGGTTCTTTGAGTAGATGTGATATCTTTTATTAGACCAACTGAGTAGGTGGAAAATAGTTCTTAGAAACTTTCGGGCGCAGTCACCCTCTGTCAGGCATAGGGAGTCTCTGCTGGTCTATGGCTCCCAAGGAATGAGAGAAGCGAAAAGTGTGGCTGGATGTCAGTGAAAATGTAAATAGGTAGCAAGACAAAAGGTAAAGCAGGGGAGGGGAGGGGGAAAAGAGGAGGGGAAAGAGAAAAAAAAAGGTCAGAAGGAGACAACTGTGACAAAATACAAGGTGGAAAAAAAGCTGTCTGTGAAAAAGGGAATAGCTGGAGATCAGGAAAGCCGGAATGAGAGAAACTAAAAATGTGACAGGATGTCAGTGAAAGTATAAAAGGGTAGAATTAGAAAAGCAAAAGGTAAAGCAGGGAAGGAAGAGTGAGGAAAAACAGGGGACAAAAAAGGCCAAAGGGAAAACACTACTGTGGTAATAATAAGTTTTAAAAGAGACTATAAATAAAAAGGAAATGGTAGGGAATCTGGAAGCAAAAGTGCAGAGAAGAGGGGTGGGGAGGAGAGAAGAGGTGGGGGGAAAAAAAGAGATGTGAGAGATCAGGTCAGGCAGGTACCTGGTGAATCAGATGTCAGGCAGGTCATTATGTGTCATACATCCAATGTCTATATTGAGTCCATGATGTTTAGTATCCAGTAGGTTGATGAAGTGAAGTTTGTAGGCTCATTTACAAAAGGTGTGTTTTAAGTTCCCTTTGAGGATTAGATCTGAGATATTGGAGAGGGAGAGAGGGAAGCATGTTCCCACAGGTAGTTGGGTGTTCTTGTCTTTAATAGATTTCTGCTGTGCGTTCATTCTGGTGCACAGCTATTGTTTAGTTTCTCGTACATATTTTCCATCAGGGCATTTGGTGCACTGGAGGAGATATATTACATTTCTGGAGGTGCAGGTGTAGGATCCAGGGATGGTGATGGTTCTGTTGTGGGGTGTAGTTATTGTGGGAGTAGTGGAGATATGTTGGCAGGTTTTACATGACTTGTCCCGGTATGGTCTGGATCCATCGGGTGTGGTTTGGGTCATAGGGAGTTTGTTTCTGGTGATGAGGTTAGCAAGGTAAGTAAAAAGAAGGCACAAGGTGAGTAAGGAGTAAAAAGAAGGCACAAGGTAATGTGGGGCCTCCGCAGGACATGCTTGGCCATCTGGTAGTTGCACCAGACAAAAAAGCTGACCTCTTTAACAAATTCTTTGTCTCCACTTTTCTGAGCAGGGACCAGGACATCTCCCCCATTGGGGTTCCGGACGAACTCATGAGAGGCACTGCCAGGTCTGAAGTCAGGGAGGACCTAGTTAGGGAACTTCTGGTGGGGCTGGACATGTTTAAATCAGCAGGTCCAGATGATCGCCACCTCAGGGTGCTGAGTGAATTGGCAGGTGTCATTGCGGGGCCCCTGGCACGGCTTTACGAGTACTCATGGTGCTCTGGCCAGGTGCCAGAGGACTGGAAAAAGGCCAGTGTGGTCCCCATTTTCAAACAGAGGAGGAAGGAGGACCCAGATAACTATAGACCCATTAGTCTTACCTCGGTCCTGGGGAAGCTCTTTGAGAGAATTATCAAGGAACACATCTGCGAGGGACCAGCAAGGGAGGTGATGCTCAGAGGCAACCAACGTGGGTTCATTAGGGGCAGGCCCTGTTAGACCAACCTGGTTGCCTTTTACAATCAGGTCACAAAATCCTTAGACACAGGTGTTGTGGTGGACATAGTCTTTCTGGACTTTAGGAAGGCCTTCGACACTGTCTCTTACCCTATTCTCATTAAAAAAATTGGTGACTGTGGCACTGATGCCTACACAGTCAGATGGGTCACAAATTGGCTGGAGGGCCACAACCAGAGAGTGGTGGTGGATGGGTCATTCTCGACCTGGAAGGATGTGGGCAGTGGAGTCCCCCAGGGCTCAGTCCTTGGGCCTATACTGTTCAACATCTTTATCAGTGACTTGGACGAGGGGGTGAAAAGCACCTTGTTCAAATTTGCGGACAACACTAAGATGTGCAGAGAGGTGGGCATGTTAGAAGGGAAGGACAGGCTACAATTAGATCTGGACAGGTTACAGGGGTTGGGAGATGAGAATAGGATGGGATTCAATACTGACAACTGCAGGGTACTACACCTAGGGAGAGAGAACCAGCAGCACACCTATAGGCTGGGGAACTCCCTTCTCATCAGCACACAGGCAGAAAAGGATCTTGGAGTCATTATTGATTCCAAGATGAACATGGGCCGCCAATGTGAGGACACGGTCAGTACAAGGCGAACTGCACCTTGTCATACATCCACAGATGTATCACGAGCAGGTCCAAGGAGGTGATCCTCCCCCTCTATACAACATTGGTCAGGCCACAGTTGGAGTACTGTGTCCAGTTCTGGGCACCGCACTTCAGGAGGGATGTGGACAGCATTGAGAGGGTCCAGAGGAGGGCCACTCGCATGGTCAGGGGGCAGCAGGGCAGGCCCTACAAGGAGAGGCTACGGGACTTGAACCTGTTCAGCCTCCACAAAAGAAGGCTGAGAGGGAATCTGGTAGTCATCTATAAATTTACCAGGGGGGACCAGCAGGGAATGGGAGAGGCCGTGTTCCCCCAAACGCTACCCGGAGTAACTAGGAATAACGGCCACAAGTTGATCGTGAGTAGGTTCAGGCTAGACATCAGGAGGCACTACTTCACAGTTAGGGCGGCTAGGATCTGGAACCAAGTTCCGAGGGAACTGGTGCTCGCTCCTACCTTGGGGGTGTTCAAAAGGAGCCTAGATAATCATCTTGTCGGGGTCATCTGATCCCAGCATTCTTTCTTGTCCATGGCAGGGAGTTGGACTTGATGATCTGCTCAGGTCCCTTCCGACACTATCAACTATGAAACTATAAGGTTCGGTGCTTGTTTAAAGGCTAGGATGGAGGATTCTGGAAAGATCTCTTTAAGAATGGGGTCTTCTTCTAGTATGGGTTGCAATTGTTTGAGGATTTTCTGTGTAGGTTCCAGGGATGGGTGATAAGTCATCATCACTAATGTTATGTGATTTGTGGGGATTTTTTTTTTGTACTGAAGCAAATCTTCGCATGGTATGCGGGTGGCTCTTTCAAAAGTGCAATCTCTCTCTCTGGAGGAGTGTCCTTGTTGGCTGAAAGCCCTTTTGAGATGTGTGTTGTAGCTATCCTGGGTGTTCTCATAAAACAAAAGATCACTGATCCCTCACCAAAGGATTTACGGCTCACTTAAGCAGGTAAATGCAGTCTTTCCACTTGTGAAAGACATGCAATTCCAACAGTAGGACAAAAAGTCCTTTTGTATTATGTTTTCTTCAAAAATGATGTGTCAATCATTATGAACACAGGGTGCCCATGTTCTACCTTAGCCTGAGTACACTTGTTAGTAATTTATCAACATACTTTTTCTTCACACATAACTGGTTGCTTCTCATTAATGTGTCACCGTGGTGCTTCCTAACAGAAGGCAGGGGAGAAACTGACAGTCCAGGTGCAGCCTGCATGAGATGCATGTACTCACTACAACAGCTACATTCACAATGTGAGTTTATTTGTCTGGTCAATTCATGCATTGAAAAAGCTGGGCCTGCTTCACCACTGAATTACTCCAGCTTCATGCCAATAAAACTGTAATGGTCAGATATCAAATAAACTGTTCACAGGTTTTGGGCTTTGTATCTTTTTTCTTCTTGCAACAAGAAAACAATTTATTAATGCATACATTCTCAATCTTACTGTAGAATTAGATGGTCTGGAATGAACAGGATAGGGAGATCCTACCCAGTTTTCCAATGGTTCATTTCATAAGAGGTAGAGAGCACAGCAAACAAAAGAATATTGCATATTCTTTTAAATAATCAAAATCCTTTTGCTCTCTAACTTTATGCTGATTTGTTTTGACCCTACCTTGCATGCTAACTGACTTCTGTCAGCCTGCAACCAGTAAATAAAACTGAGAATGATCCAGTCTGAGCCCAGGTGGGATGAACCATGCAAAACTTCATGAAAGGAGAAATAGGAAGAAGAAAATAATCTGATAAGGGAACCCAACCCAGAGCAAACGGTACTACTTCAGGATTAAGTCTTTAGAGATCTATTCTTGTAATCAGGCAAATGAACAGCTCATAATATTTCCACTTTGCTTGCATGTCTAATAGCTTATTCCTCTACCCTGTTCTCAGCAGGTCAGGAATGCACATGGGATTCCCCAGCTATCTTCCTCCAGAATTGGTTGCAGCACTTTGCCTGTTCTTCATGATTTCTTCACACAGATTTATAGCACAAACCTGCATCCAGACAGACATAAAAGTATTTTCATTGAAGATGACACAGAGTTTCACCAGGAAAAAGTAACTGCTTCTGCTCTGTCATCTCTGAACATTCATTTGAGGGGTATGCAGTCCATTTTTCTTGCCTGAGCCAAGGGACTGAGAAAGGTAAAAAAAAATAAAAATTTATAGTCTTCAAAAAAAGGTCTCCAACAGCTTTAATGGTTCTCACAGTCCTTCTCCTGTCCCTAATACTGGGCAGGAGGACTGAAATGGAACTGCGTTTATTTCCTTACTTGAATGTCATATCGGTGACACTGAAATGCCACACATTTTAAAAAATGGGCTAGCATGAGAATATATGGCAATGGCTTGTAAGTCCCCACTGTACTTGAACTAATCGTTTGCCAAAGGAGAATAGAAAGCTTTCTCTGCTGAGGACTAAACTATCAATTTCTGAAAATATATGCCTACAATGAAAACAATTCTAGGTCTTACAATAGTGGTGATAGTCTTCCAGATGTGACCCATGCAGTAATGTTTACCTGAACCTGCAGCATACAGCTCCAGTGCCTCTGATCCTTCTCATAACTTTCCAGAGAGAAGAGCAATGTTAACAAAAGAACAGAAAATACAGTGAACTGTATTGATTCAAGGCCAATGGTGCAATTTGGGAAAACAGCATCCATCACAGCAGGCACTAAAACACTAAATGAAAGACAACCCAAAATGGGTGTTGGCAATAGGGTAACAACATGTATCAGGATCTCGTCTCCTCTTCCAACAATCAAGAATCTTGGGAATAGTTGAGAAGCAAAATAGTAAAAGCAGCTCCAGAAAGGGTGAAGGGGAAGAAATGATAAACTGAAAGTTCCTTTTCCTTTCCAGGTGCCAGAATGGGAAAAGGTTTTAAACACTGGCAGAGGCTTAAAGGAACCTGATGCAAAAGCTGGAGCAAGGTCTACGAATGAAAACATAATAGATGACCTATCAAAGACAGAAATACCCAATTACCTGTGGGGGGGG